>NC_133662.1:183235046-183479503 GCF_037893015.1 Macrotis lagotis | reverse complement strand
GACCTCAGTCACTTAATAATTACCTAGCTGTGTGGCCTTGGGCAAGCCACTTAACCCCATTGCCTTGCAAAAACTAAAAAAACAAAAACAAATACTACAACAACAACAACGCCACAAAATCATGATGAAGGCTTAAAAGTAAAGACTTTCCATTTTCTCAGTTCATTTTGAAGAATTATTGCCTTGAATTGAGCAAATAATGTTCATGAATGCAATCTAAAGAGGAAATTACATGAAAATCAGTAATATATAATTTACTAAGATCTTTTATGTTACTTTCTAATCTACAACCAAAAACCAGAATATGAACAGAGAAATATAACTATCTATAAAGCCACAGACTAAAGTTCATGTATTTTAATCATAGGAGAGTTACTGAGGCCTTCACTCATAGTCTTTAATCTCTTAATTTAGGCACAGAGCAGATTTGAATCACTGAATGGGGATTAGGGATACAGCCAGAGTCAACAAAGAAAAAAAATCAGACATTTATAAAAATTAGATAAAGGAATAAATATTAATGCAGTCGACCCAGACTAGGGAAAAGAAACATTATATTTTGAGGACATATTATTACACATATAGTACAGTTATTTGTGAAATAACATAAGAGTTTTGTTTATCAAAAACAGTTTTTTTCTGTAAGATTCTATTTATAAAAATAGGAAAATTCAAACTACATGAATATTTCATTACAAAAATTATTAAATTTGAAAAATAAACTGAAATTTGAAAGAATCAACTTCAGTTATCTAGGAAATTTGCTTATTTGGGCTAGCTCATTTCCTGTCAGTGCAAATAAATAAAACCATAGGTTCAGATTCTCCCCCGCCACCAATAAGCGCACACATTCCACACATATATACACAAAGTATGTCATTTATGTATATGGAGATAGATTTTTTCCTCTATCTAAAATCATTAGAATGATACATAAGTAAGCTGGTCTGATAATACAAGGCTGGATGGACTAAGACCTGGAATTTGTAAAGCCAGCCCAATGATTTTGATCATTCCAAGGCTTTACCAAGTCCATCATGGAGGCTAAAATTAGCCTCTTAGGTTCTTCTATGACTTGACTAGGATTGTATTAAGTGAAGAAGTACAGGTTTTGATACTTGAATTTTCTGGACTATGATTCTATTTTTTATCCTGAAATTTTGGGAGTAAGTCTTGAGAACAGGTGCTTAGGCAGCTTTTTGGACACAAGAAGAGAACATAAGGTAGGTCTGTGGTGACATTTCTATGCTGCCAGGTTTTCATCTCAGAATTCATTTCAGGGCTTTGTATTAATAACCTCTCACTCTACAGTATACTTATCAAGCATGTGGTATTCCCAGTGGCTATTAATTGAGCCAACCATACCACTGCTCAGTGACTTGTTTAGATGCTATTGAAGTCAAGGGTTGGATTATATTGATGCTGAGCTGCTTTGGGTTTCACAGAAGTCCAGACTTAAATACTATAATGAAAACTATCAAAATCTATTCTTCTCAATAATTGAATAAGTGAAAAACAGTTATTTGGATATTCCTATTCAGCTGGATGTCGATTTTGGAACTTTTTGCCTGCATAAGTCTCCTCTGGTTCCAATATACTTCACTGTCCTTAACTGTTAACATGATACCTGGGGACAAATTAGTAAACTTTCTACATGATTTTACTCCACCAAAGAGGCCATCAGGAAAACTAGTTCAATCATTTAAAATCTAGTTTTAAGCCACTGTATATAGAGAAGTACACCCATTGACAGGATTTGGAAAAAGTCATTGAAAATGGATGATCTGCCCTTGGAGTTTCTAATCTGGTCAAGGAGATTGTTGTATATACTCAAACCCTTCTTTTTAAACATTTCCTGTGTTCTCAGGGAAAAGATAGAACTTGAGCCAGCAGTAATATTGGATAGGTGAGGAGAGAACCAAGAATTACATAAAGATCAAGGCAGTTAGATGACTCAGTGGATAGAGCAGGCATGGCATCAGAAAGACCCGAGTTCAAATGTTGCTTCAGACTTACTATTAAAGTCTGAGAGGCTGAGCAGTCCTTTAACTTGTATTTACTTTAATCACATGGAGAAGGAAATGGCAATTCACTTCAGTATCTCTGCCAAAAAAGTCCCATGGTCAGTATGGTCCATGGGGTCACAAAGAATCAGACATGACTGAGTAACCGAAAAAAACAATAGTGTCAGTAAATCTAAGTAAATAAATGTACCATAGAGAGAGTACATGAATCCTGTGAGAACTCTGATGAGACCAACAAGAAACAGACTTAGAAACATGCAGAAGTGCAGATAGGACCCTTTTCCTGCAATTTCCCCCAGAACAGATTTGCCCCCATACCTACTGACATGGAGATCTGCTGTTCATGGTTCTCTCCAGACTTTGCAGCTGCAAATCCCAGTGGGAAACCTCCCTTTTCTCCAGTCTATTCAATGCTTTAGAGACTGTCCATTGACACTCCGGAGCTCCTGGAAACTCTGCCTAAGGCCTGACTGCCCCTTTCAAAGCAAGCTCCTTTACTCCCCTCCTTCACAAAGGAGCCTTCTCTTTGGTATGTCCCCCTAGGGCCTGTCTCTCAGCCTCTTGCTGGAATGGACTTTGACCTCATTGTCATTCTTAAGAATCCCTAGTTTCCTTCAAGAGTCAACAGAAGCTTGTACTCTTCTCTACAGTCTTTCCTGATCTTCCCTACCCCAAGTACAGTGACACAGAAAAGAGGTGTGCTCTACTAGGAATCAGGGGAACCTAGTGCAAACCTGCTTCAGACACTGGTGGGTTGTGTGACCCCCAGCCTTTAAACCTTGATTCCTTCATCTGAAAACAATACCTCCTTTCCAATGAGGATCAAATGAAGTCACAATCCTAGCTAGTACTGCTATTAGTACCCCCCCAAAAAAAAAATTTATCCTGTGTCTATTTTGGGGGGAGTGAGGCAGTGGGATTAAGTGACTTACCCAAGATCACATAGCTAGTAAATATCAAGTGTCTAAGGCTAGATTTGAACTCAAGGCTCCTGACTCCAGGGCGGGTGCTGTTTCTCCACTGTGTCACCTAGCTGCCACAATGTGTCTATCTTAGTTAGATATACACACAGACACAGACACACACAGACACACACAGACACACACACACACACACACACACACAGACACACAAAGACAAAGACAATTTTACTTCTTTCACCTAAGCTCCCAGAGGACAGGTACTGTTTCTCTGTTGTCTTTGTGCCTCTGACACCTAGTATAATGTTTGAGATTTGATAGGTACTTCATAAATGCTTATTGATTAATTAATTTTGCTGCTTCTCCAATCTATTCATTGTTATTATGGCCAAAAATATTAAGCATATGCCCAAATTCCAGTACCTTAAGCCAATTAAAGTAGAAACTAACAGAAATTTAAAGATAACAACAAATAGGCAGTAGGATTGATGAAAATCAGGAATTAAAAAGAAATTTAATGTAATAGTCCTGTCTTCTGTGTTTTCTGTATTCTCTTCCTCCCCTGAATCTATGTTCATGGCATGTTTATTTTCTGTAAGAATTTACATATTCTTACTACTCTTAAGATATTGTAACTCTAGAAGGGTTTTGGTATATTAAGGGAAAAAACTATAAAATTTTCTGAATCAGAGCAAGATTTCATGGAACTGAAAAGAAAAAAAGATTACTGGTAGAGTTGTATTATTGTTGAAAAAGTTTTGACTCTTTAACCCTCCTTGGGTCAGATTTTTCTGCCTGCAATGGATGAATTTAAAGTCAGTCTCTTTATTATATGTTCATTGCTTTGATCATGGAAAATGTGTGCTAGGATCAACCTAGACAGCAACCCAAGTTATTAAAGTCAATTTAGGCTGCCTCATGAGAAATCAGAATAGCAGACTAAATCCAAACAAAATGTTATAAAAAATTCCTTGGCATTATTAATGTTTTTTTTCTTGTCCAAAAAATAGCCATGTTCTGAGTTGTATACTTGGAAATCAGTGGAATGAGTGCTATATTTATTAAATGCTGGAACTGATTACCGAGAGGTTGTAGAATCCCCTTCCTTGGAAAGCTTTCAATATCTCTCTCTATATATATATATATATATACATATGAAGAGAGATAGGCTGGGTAAGTGTGTTCTTGCCTCTAAGAACTTGGCTGTACTAGATGCCTTTTAATTCTAAAATTCTATAATGAACAAACATTTATTGTGCCCTATCAGGATATTGGGAAACAAAGTTAGAATTTGCCTATGTTTAGTAAACTTACAATCTCAATAGATGAATAGGGTAAACCTGAGGAGCAATAATGAGTTATGAAAAATATGGGTGACTATAAAGGACAGAGATCTGAAAATTCACTATATTTTATGATCTTAAGATTGTTTTGGTTATTCCAGATGATTTCAAGGTAGTTTAACATGGATTTTCTGGGAAGAATCTTTTTTCTTTCCCCTGGGAAGAATCTTGATGAGCAATTTTTAAATTGTCCTTTGTCTAGTTTGCCTTTGACACCTCTAATATCCTTTTCTGATAAATGAGCAGGAAAAGTAGAAGGTTGACTTCTGATGCTACACAAAAATGTATTGAGAATGCTGAATCCACCAATCTAGTCAACAAGTATCAAGCACATAATCTGTGCTGAGCATTGCTAGTCAGTAGGGATACAAATCTGTAGATGAAACAGTGAGCCAGTGGAAATGAAAGGGAAGCAGCAAATATTCATTTCCCTTTTGTCCATTTTGGAGCCTCCCAAACCAGCTCTAAATGGATTTTTACAATCCAGAATATCACAAAAAAATAAGCAAAAATTGAAGGGAGACAGTAATGTCATGATTGGCTAAAATAAAAATATAAATGTTTAGTAGGAAATGAATTAAGATTTATAGCCTAGCAGAGTTAATAAACTAAGAGAACAATGATTAAAATGCACCATGTTTGAAAAGTTTCTGAAGGGAGAAAAAACTTGCAGTGCTTACCAGAATATGAATGAAAAAGTGGTTGGGGGCAAGGGGCTATCTAGGAGAAATTTCAGAGATATGATAAAGGAAGTGACTTGCAATGCTTTTTGCAATGCATTGTGACAGTGACCTTAAAATTGTCTGTATACACCAAGGGTTAAAGATGTGTGTGAATTCTGTTGACCTTTCCTATAATAATAAAAAAAAAGGAGCTCTTTCTATTCTTGTCTTTTTTTACCTTTATATCATCATCTAAGTCAGTGATGGATTCCAAAGACAAATACATATCCAGGATGGATCCTTTGTTACTTATATGCCCATTTTGCTTTCTCCCTGAGTCAAAGATTCTATAGAAGTTTCCATTGCATCTTAATTCAATTTAATTCATCATGAATTTATTAATCATTTATTGCAAAGTCATGGGCTTGATAAAAACATAAATAGGAAAGCATACCCTGCCTGCAAGTAGTTTATATTCTCTTTGGAAGGCATGGTCACAGGTTATTGAATTCAAAACTTAGATGAAACAGACATGAAGCAATTATCAACAGAATGCTAACAATGAGGGGAGCTGAGGTTGAAAAAGACTTTTTCTAGGAAATGGCTCTTAATCTGACTCCTATCCCTAACCCCCAAGTGAGTGTAAAAATTCCATGTGAATTGGGAGAGAATTCCTACCTCCTGTGCAGAGTCTTAGAGGCAGGATATACAGATATACCAATGTATAAATAACAGTTGAGTTCTGTTATGTGAAGTGGGAAATGAGCTTGGAAAGACTGATGGGAACTACTGTGTGAATGACTTTAAGTGACAATTATAGGAATGTGTGTTTTATTATAAAGGGAATAAATAGTTATTATCTCCCTGTTTTGAGAGAGCTTAGAATCTAAGGAGTGAGATCCCAAATAAATAAATACACATAAATTATATACAAGATAAAGATGATATAATTAACAAAAAGAATACACTAGTATTAAGTGGGGTTGGAAGAGACTTCCTGTAGAAGATTGGATTATCAACATCTTATAAATAAAAGTGAAAGGTGATGAGGGCAGCTAGAGAAGGGATGCCAATGACATATTATGGAAATAGAAATGATTAGACTTGGTGACTGACTGGCCTTAAGGAATGCTGGAGATAGGAGTTAAGTATTTTATGAGTATGGATCTGGATGATGGGAAGGATGATGATGTAATAGAAGGGAAGTTAGGAATGTTTGTTTTTCCTGAAGGAGGGGTAGATAATGGATTCTTAAATGTGATTAACTTGAGATTCCTATGGAACAAGTAGTAGTAGTAGATATTCAACAGGTTTTTGTTGATGCAGGACTGACTTGCTGCTCAGCCTCAGGGCTGGATATGTAGTTGTGGGACTCATCTGTGTAAAGATGATAATTGAACTTAGTAGTGGTAACTAGTTTGACTCAAATAAGAGAGTACAGCCCAAAGAGGGCCCTGGACAGACTTTTTGGAGAATGGATGGTGAATTAACACAGAAAGACTAAGAAAAAATTTTTGTAGAGGTAAGCAAAGAACCAGGAGTGAACTGTCTCACAAAAATTTTTACAGGAGAGAGTATTCAGAAGGTACTAATTCTGGAACCTCTCTATGAAACCCCAGACTCTCTTTCCTGCTGGTATAATAAGGATACGTTGCTACTTTTAAAGGAGCTGAGACCCTTTCCTGAGGATTTTGTGATATCTTGAAAGGTAAGATAGATATGATAGAAGACTATTTTACTTTTCTCTTTTAGTAGGTATCCATGTTAAAAATTCCAGAAAGAACCCACTGAAAAAAGATTTGGAAGAGCCCTTAAGATTATAGAGTCCAACTTCCTCATTTAATAGATGAGGAAACTAAGGTTGATAGAGTAACCGGAGATGTTCATTGACTTGGCCAAGGACACAGAGATCATAAATGACCAAACCAGAATTTGATCCCATGTTTTCTGACTACAAATCTGATACTTATTCCAGTGTACTATACCATCTCCTATGAAAGAGAAGAAAAGATGCAGCAATAGAGTTCATAACTGACCTACATATTATTCATAAAAGAGATAGGTATCTGTCTATAATAGCTAATTATGTATTATGACATTTATATACCATTTTTACTATTTTTTCCTCCTAGGGATAATCTTGGTCAATGGGAAAAAATAATTAGAGGAGAAGAAAGTCTTCTATGGCTTCCAAACCAGACAGGAACTTCAGAGACCTCTTGCTCATCACTATCTTTGAAGATTGATCAACAATGATCGCTAATATTCACCTGAAGGCTCATCCTCATCCCTCTCTTTTTTATATTATTTTCTTTCATGGAGGGAGCATGAAAAAGAAAATAAAACGAGCCACATCTGCTAACTGGGATACAAACCTTTTCAAGAAAGGTAACATCAAGGCGATATCTCGATGACTATCGAGACTATGACAGTCTCATCTGTTATGTACTGTAAACAATGAGAAACTAGGACTACTCGTGTTTTGGGATCAACTTTCCAAGGGAATTCTATATGACTTGCAAAGTGGCCTTTTCTCATGGGCTTTTGCTTGAAGCCTTAATTTAAAACTGAAGAAAATCATACTATGGGGGTACTTTTTAAGTTGTAGCTTTCTAAAGAAGGTTTAAAATGGTACTTTTACTGTATTGTTCTTTGGCAGGCTTTCACAATAATGTTGCTTGGAAGTTATTGGTTATAAATAGGAATTTTTACACTTTACTATGGTGAATGTTTATGTGTGATCTACTTATAATCAGTTTGACCTCTCGCAAAAAAAAAAAAACCTCAGAACTACAACTGTCACTGAGGTTGCAGTACATGGAGTTTCTTTGTGCAATCAGGAGTGGGAGAAGACCAATTTCCAGGTTCAGAGCTCCAAAACCATTTTAATCAGTGATTCTAATTGACTAGGAGTTGTAGGCTAGGAGAGCTTACATTAGAGACCATCCACTGAAAGAGAGAGAGAGAGAGAGAGAGAGAGAGAGAGAGAGAGAGAGAGAGAGAGAGAAGAGGACTTCACCTATCTGGGACTTTTTTTTATCTAAAGACCAAAATTTAGATAAAACTTTTAACCAAGTCTAATTCACTTCATAGGAAATCTAGAAATAATTTATTTGTCCTCTTTTAAAAATTGTATTAGAGAATTCATCTGACCTTCTCACCTGAAGATTCAAATTTAGTGGATGTATTGAGAACAAAAGAAGAAAAGAGTATAAATTCCTTCTGCCTTGTTGATCACAAATCCATTCTTTTGTAGTGAGAGAATCTTTTTATATAACTAATTTCACAAATGTTCATTTTCAGACAAATTTCCCAACTGAAAAAATATTCATCCAAATGGTCTCCAAGGGCCATGTATATTTTTTTAATTCACCTAAACTTTAGGTCCACTGATCACCAGAACTTTTGATCTGCTGCTTTCTTTTCCCATTAAACAACTCTTTATATGAGACAATAATAATGCCAGTATATTTTTATTAATATGTACTCATTCACTAGGAGCAACATCGAAGAGCCACAGACACCTATTTCTTTAGGCCCATAGGTTTCCCTATCACGGTTTGGAGAACTGAAAATCTCTGTTCATGATGCTGATTGGGGGGGGGGGTGCAGGTAGAGGAGGCAGGGAATCCCAAAACTCGGATTTTTTTGAGTAGTTTACTCAGTGGATCTTCGCTAGACACTGAGAGTGAGAGTATTGAGAGAGACCCTAGACTTTAAAGATGCTAAGAAACCATTAAGCACAATACTAAGTGCTAACCCAAAAGAATCAACCTGCTTCCAAGCTTGACAAGCTTGCTTATAGTAATATTTACCTAAAAAAGAAATCAGAGTATTGATTTTAATTAAAATGTCTCTTTACAATATGAATTATACCCATATCTTTTTTAATGTTAGAGGAGCTTTGCATATTAAAAATGGACAAACATTTCCAGAATTCCAGAGGGTTATTTGGAAAGTAATGAAATGGAATCCACAAGTTACCCATGAAAATCAGTCTCATTGCCATATTACAAAATTGCCTCCTCATTTCTTGTCCCTTCCAGGAATCCAGGACCTATACTTCTCATTACCATTCACCTGTGGAATCTGTTTCCCATAGACCAAAGGAAACACAGGAGCACCACAGTGATTAAAAAAACAAAATTGATGAGTGTGAAAGTGATTAGAGTCCAGTTTATTCTTTGAGAAGAGCTGTTTTAAATGAAGTATGGGAAATTTGTAAAGTCTGACAAGAGATTATATCAAAATTGAGAAAAGTCTTAAGTACAGAGTATCTTGTCTATATTAGAACTTTGTAACAATCTCCTTGAAGAGGTCTTCACTCTTACAGGAATAATTTAGTGACTGTCATCAGGAACTAACATTAACAAAAAATAATTCCTCAAAATATTTGAATTAAAAGCTACTCAAGGAAGTAAGTGATTGCCATCTTCTTCCTTCTGACAGAGTCAATGTTGACAGCAGTTATTTTGCTCTAGGTAGCATAAACACATCTTACGTTGAGAATCTCATCAGTATCTATGAGAAGTCTAACTTTGCCTGTTAAATGATTCTTTGCAAATACCATCCCAGGAGAGTTAGAATTTGACAGAACCAAATGGTAAACTTTTGAAGTTTGAATACTACTGTTAGGTCATTCCAGACTGCCAAAGTCTCATGGGCTTGTCAAAAAAAAAAAAATTAACTCAAAACATTGTACTATTTGGTTACTATGTTGTTTTGGAAAAAATGCAGTCAGGGGGTATTTTTATGCTTTGCCAGATGTTGTCCCAGTATTTAGCAGGCAGGCTTGTTGAGCTCTGTTTCCCATCTTTCCCTCAGCTCTTTGCTCAAAGGACATTGCAATGCTTGTAGCCAGCCAGATGCCTTTTATTACGAAAAGTTTGATGTGCTGCTGTGTAGGAGAATATTTTCTATTTGGTCAATATTTTCCTGTGGAGTATGAATTGAGGACATAGCTATGGATATATGGAGTATTTTGAAGCTAACAAAAAACATTAATTATGATGAGATATAAATCAATCAATTGTCATATAGAACTTTTCTGACACTATCTTTCCAGATGTTATAAACATTTTTTAAACCAGCACATATATTGGACAAATTAATGCATATCCTTACAAGCTTCAAATATTAGTCAAACAATTGAAATAAACCCTAAACTGAAAGACAGAAACATTAGCAATTAGTTTTCATCAGATAAACCAGATGAATTAAATGTTTGCTCAAAAAGAAAATGACACATTTTCTAAACAATGGTTAAACTACCTTAATCATCAAAACAAGCAAATAATTGTGATCCCTGGCCTCAGCATAGTTTGACTTAACTGTTGAAAATCCAGACCCAATTCTAATCATCTCTACCTACATACTTGTCTAGTCCTGCTACTAATCTTGCTCTCCAGATGAAAAAAATATTTCTACAGTCAATACCAGATCTGCAAAAAATCACAATTAACTTGAAGCTAGAATTTTTTTGTTGAAATATCATGCACTTGTGTGGGGTTTTAAATTTCAAAAAACCAGGTCCTAATATAGTTTGCTTTTTGCAAGCACATTCAGTATGTTGGTGATTTGTGAGCATACCATACAAACTGTACTTAAGCAAAGCTTGTTCAGCACCTTGGTTCTCTATAGATTTAGGTTTGCATATTTTCTGAAAGAGTCCTAATATGATGAGATTATCCATTCATACTGCCCTGAATCTTTTTCATGTCCCTCCCTACCCCCAAAAAGCAAAACTCACAACTCTTCATTCCTCATCTTTACATATTCATTTTGAATGAATGATTGGGAAAGTGTTTATTAAGTGCTTAGTATATTAGCGAGCTGGGACATACAAATAAAAAAGTAGTCTCTTTTCTCTAGGAGCTTCTACACTAATTGGAGAAATCAGCCCAGAAAGGATAGTAAAGTTGTAGGGAGCTAGTGAAACCTAGAAGTCCTGTGGGTACAGCAGTGGGAGTGAAGTCAAGCATAGATGGTAAGAGATACAGGAAGAAGTCACAGAGTGTTAGATGATCTAAGGCCTGCTGGTCTTCCATCTCACCAGGAGAATATTGATCACTCATCTCACTCAAACCACGTGAGCTGCCACCAACAGCCCAGACAAAAAGGGAAGGTCAGAAGAAGAGGACTCCCCAACATTATTAATTGGTCCAACCCTAATGAAAGACTTTTTAAAGAGATAAAAATGATTATTTCATGAATAGGGTGATTTTCTCGATAGTCTTTTATTTAACTTCAAACATTCCTGTGTATCCCCTGTGATTGTAAACAGTGTACTGGAGGCTATTCAGACTGAGTAAATTATGCAGGAACTTCTGAGAACTGTGATTTTAATTAAGATGTGATCTTGTTGGGTTTCAGGTACGCACATAAGCTTTAAGTTCTAAAAATCTTGTATTTCATATGATAACACTTTTCATTCTGTTTGCTGACTACCTTAATGCTTTTCCTTTATTCACAGGCTAGATTTGTGACATGTATTGCAAGGCATTAGCCTGATGTATCTTCACTGTAGGATGCAAATTAGCTGGATGTACTGTCATTTGTGATTTCCAGAAGCTTGCTCATAGCACGAGGTTGTATTATGTTTACATTTTCACAAGAACTGCTCTTATAAGAAAGTATTTTTCTCACTGATGTCTTTTAACGCTTATATTAGTTTAGTATTGTTGCCAGGCAGATAGGCAGAATAGCCTTTTGAACTTGATATCCAGGTCATGTGAATCCTTAAATGTACTCTTGAGGTGATGAAAGTTGTTACATTATCATAAAATGAGTTTTTGAAATGAATTTTTTGAAAATGAATTTTTATGATTCTAGATTAAGGATATATCAAGAAAGTAAACCTTTTGGGAGGAACAAAAATTCACTGGTTTTCCCGTGAAACTTGTTTGAAAATCTTTTTTTTTTAATTCCCACATGGCATTTTGTTCAAGCTCTAATGATCTTTTCTCCTCTAAATTCACAATGGCAAATGAAATGTTGTAATGTGTATTTAATTTGAGAGTTCTTTCTTCCTATAAATGGTGGGAAAACTGGCATCTAAGAGCACATACACTCAACTGTGGCTTCAGCTGGTACATTGTAAAGTGTTTGCTGAAACTACCTGGCTGAAAGAGAAACATGAAAGCTGAGTTTGAAGAGGTGACTATAAAGAGATGATGATAGTATATGTCAGTTTTCAGCTGATATCATTAAATTGTATGTTTACAGAATCCTAATTAAAGGGTTTTGTTCCTGTTGTAAGTGAAGATGTTAAAATATGTGTTATTTGCATACTCGAGTAAGCCTGTTCTAAAACATCATGTTAATTATATCATGGCATATGGCACTGTAACATTTATTTCTTCCTGAGGCATCATGATACAAAGTGGTATAAAATGTCTAATCCTATTCTCATAGCTCATCAGACATTTGAAGCTTCTTTTTCCAGATGTATGTGGACTGTTCTATATGTGAGCTCCAAATATTCTAGAATTTGCTCTATAGATAACAAGACCCCTCACTTGCTCACCACTCATCCACTGAAAATAATGCCTTTGCCTAAACACTGTGATATAGTTACCATGATGTGCAGTGATAGAATAGAATCATTCTCTGTGGAGACGGACAATTTCCACCCCTGTCCAAATGAATACTCATAGCCAGAATTTAGAGTCTGTATCCTAACCTAGCAAAAGTAGATCACAACCAGCTGGTGGCGGTCTGCATGCTGACCAGAAACTGTGTTTGGATGTCAAATTGGGTATCTAAGCCGTCAAAACAGAGAAATGGATTAAAAATTGTTTGGTGTGGTAGATCAATCTCTTTCCAAGGGTCTGATAGGTCAGTCTGTCAGAGAGAAAGAATGTTAAGGTAACAATGTCCAGTTTACTAGTTAATAACTTAATGAGCTAAAAATGATTTTTTATGTATGACAAAGAAATCTTTGTACAAAAAATATGCAGTGCAATAATTTAAAAAGGTCTTAACTTTGCATTTATAAATTATAAATATTGTACATGGTGTGTAATTTTTCATGTATTCATTTGCAGTCTTTGTATTTAAAAGAATCCTTTACTGTTATGTTTGTATAATAGGAACAGTAATCATTTATTATGATCTAGCAAAGATGTAAATAAATTCAAAAACCAAACCGCCAGTAATTATAAATATATGGGAGTCCTGTTGGGAAACCTATCTGTTTTACCTACTGGCCTAAACAGCAAGGAAATCTTTGTGGATATGTAATTATACATATAAAGTATACAAATATATATATATATGTATGATACATAAAATATATTTAGAAATGTTCATAATTTTAATGATATATATATCCTTTGGTGTGAATATTAATGAATACAAAGTTTTTTTAAATATCATTTTTCATGTCCATCCTTTGCTCTCAATAGTGGGGGAATATCATAGACAATTTTTATTGATTGGGGGAAAAGATCCCCTCAGAGAAAATTTTAAGTTTGTTGTTAATGACAAGTTAGTTTACATGTTGTATTCTCCCTAATAATTTCTTTGGGAGGTTTTTGTTTGTTTTTTTTTTTAGGAGAAACTTTTAACATCCTTATTATTGAAACTTAATTTATATATCACTTTCTAAAGTGCTTTCACCCTTGTTATCTCATTTAATCCCCTTAACTGTCCTCTGAGATCCAGTAAAAATTGGAGCAACCTCTGAGGAAAAAGAACACTATGCTGTTTAATGGCCTAGTTTAGACTGGTGACCTCCAGGCCAATGCCCTTTGCCCTTTATGGTATCATTTCTCTGAAGTGCCAGGTCCTAGGAAATGAAGGAACTCCTACTTCCCAGATGATGTGGGAAAATGTAGTGCTTGGTTTACTCATGGTAGAATTATTATAACCTGTATTCTCATTCCAGCATGACAGCTAATGCAGTGCCCTTGACTCATTTGACAAACCTTCACCCTTTCAATAATACATTGAAAAAGATCAGTTTAAAATTGGTAGGTATTAAATTAATTTGTAAGGAAACAAACAGTTGTAGAATGGATTAAAGTGTTGCATTTCTTCAACCATAATAAAGGGAGGTTTTAGACCAAAAACTCTTTGTTGTCAAAGGAGCACGAATTCATACACTCTTTCCTTAAGACTTTGACCAGAAGAGCAGTCCACTGCACCAAGTAGCAATATTTGAATTGAAAAATGTTTTCTAATCCAAAAAGACTGAGGAACAGTTTAACTTTATCATTTGAACAAGTATTAGAAAACTATTTGGTGTTAGGAAGACATATTCCAAGCATGGGTTAAAAAATATAGAACTATTCCTATATGACCTTAATAATGCACAAGTTTTGTAAACTATCAGGAGTCAATTGATTATCCAAGAGGGAAAAGGCCACCTCTATCATGAAGCATAAATTGATAAAACTTTATTAATTAGGAAGAAACATACCTATTAGCCAGTTATTAAGCAGTGTATTTGGTCCATAGTACAACCCCAGGCAGTTAACATATATGCATACATATATTTGTATTATCATCTGATCTCTCCCCTTTAAGAACATAGAAATTGGGGTTTTCTTGTTCAATGCACATTGCATTTATAAAGCTGAATATATGTTTCCTATTTCCATATATTATTTGGGGTCCATCCCATTGCCTGGGTGACTATGTTAAATCATTTAAGTTCTCTGAGGCTCAGTTTCCCTCCTTTAAGATGAGTAAATTAGACTTTTTTTTTCAGTTTTCTTCCATCTCTAATTCCTACAATTTAAGATTATCACAAAAACAAAATCATAGACTGGCAAACTATGTAAAGACAAGTCTGAATTTTTCACATTCACACTTCTCTTTACCTGACCCCTGCTTTGGATTAAGGGGGTAGAGTGAAGCTTTGC
Organism: Macrotis lagotis; assembly: GCF_037893015.1. Taxonomy (NCBI): domain Eukaryota; kingdom Metazoa; phylum Chordata; class Mammalia; order Peramelemorphia; family Peramelidae; genus Macrotis; species Macrotis lagotis. The sequence continues at coordinate 183,464,688 of NC_133662.1, read as the reverse complement.
ATTAACAGAACCTGTCAAGCAGTCAAGAGCAGCAGCAGTTGCTGAGAAATGGAAAACAGGAAATAATGATACTCTAGGCTTGAACTTAGAATTTCCAGAGTGAATAGTTAGATCACTTTTTCTTCCATGATTTGTTTTTGAAATTTCCATTTCTTAATTCATCTGGAGTGACTAAAAAATGAGGAGGAATTTTACATAATTTTAACAGACCTAAGAGAAAAGAAAGAATATCTAAATGAAGAAAAGACAAATGCAGTCATTGCAAAAGTAAAAAATGTTGAAGTAGATTCAAAATAATAGAAAAAGCCACTCTGAATTAGACTTTTTGTCTTTGGCCCCCCTCCTGAGCTGTTTCTAGTAGAAACATGATTTTAGGGATTACTTTTAAAAGCAAATCAAATGAGGGTATGGATACTATGAGGGTCTAAATATATTCAGTCCTCCCACCTTCCCAATTCCACAAGATGTAATGACCCTGCAACCATTCCACATCCTTATTCCTTTAGTAACTCTTCAGTTATATTCAGAATACTATATGTGACTAAGAGAAATGAAAGCTACATTTTGATTTTCCACAACAGCTGAATTTTATTTATTTTTAACAACGCTTTCTGGTTAGCCTTGAATTACAACAAAACAGTGCCCTCAGTTAATTTATGATATAACATCATGAAAATGATTTGAAAGGACCATAGCAGTCATCTGGACCAGTCTCCTCAAATGTCTCAAATGAGATTGTGAAGCACTTTGTACTAAGCACATAATAGGCCCTGTATAATGAAATACTCATTCCCTTACCTTTTCTTCCCTTTGCCAGAATCCCTTCTACTGCATCACTGATAGACAATCATCCACCCTAGTAAGAAGCCAAAAGCCACCGTTATCACATCCACTTATCCTAGTTCTGCCTCCTACTGCAACAAAGCAATTGGGCCATTCTCCATGAAAGTTTCATTATTTTCATATTGTTTTGTGTGCTCCATTTCACATTTTATTACTAAATATCTCCCATTTCCTGTCCAGACTTTGTACTATCCTGATGAACATCCTTCTACATCTTGTCTTAAATGCAGCAGGTTTGCGCCATTTGCCAAATGTACTGGGCAGAATAAAGACTTTTGTTTTCTGTGTTTTAGGTAATATCCACAAATGGGAGTTTTCATTTTGTCAATAAAAAGACATAGGTGGTTTTTGTGTTCTTGTAGAAAGTTTAAAATACTTTTCTAATCTAGACATGAAAGAAAGATGAACAAAAATTGTGATTCTGAAAGGAAGATGTTGCATCTATTCAGGACAGCCTGAATTAGTGTGATGAACTGCCCAAGTTCTAAATGAATCATCCTTGTGAACAAAAGGGGTCTTGAGTGGAATGACTTGATCTCATTCTAAAAATCAACCAATCATGTGGTAACTCAATTTTAGGATCAAATCCTGAAAAAGTCATCTAATGTCACAGAGAGCAGAAACCCCATGATTCTGATCAACACAAGCCAACATATTGGTTATAACTGGATTATTAAGAGTGAATATATTTTAAACTTCATTTAATGGTTTTTAGGGGATAGGACGCACCTAACAAACACACTGTATGGCATATGTGTCTAAAGGTGCTCAGATTGTGCCAAAGGCATATTAAAATACAGTAATAAAGCTGTATCTTTCATTTAAAAATTTCTGGGATGTTACGGAAGAACTTTGTTGTCTTTTTTAAAGGTCCCCTGAGTTCCACTCACATGGAATTAAAAAAAAAACAATGTTTTCTAACACTATCTTGTTGTGTATTTAAAAATAAATATAATTTTTGTGGAAAGGATAATCTCTTGGCATTATTTTGAGTACCAACTAAATAAATGTGATTGAATCCATCTACTCAGCTGGGGCACAGATTGACTTTTGAGGTAAGAGGGTGGGTGCTAATAGGTCATTTTAACCCTGGCAGGATTTTGGTAGTAGCAGTGGCACTACTGGAGGGGTGGCAGTGACTAGTTGTCTGTTAACTTTGTATCCATAATCCTAACTGGCATTTATAGAAACAAAGCTTAAAGATTTGGAAGGCATTTGACAGAGGTCATCTCATTCTACACTCACCACAGGTGCTGCCCATTTAACAGGTGAAGCAATAGGCTCAGAAAATCTAAGTGACTTGTCTCATTGCACAGTACATGTCTGAAATGGCATTTGCACTTAGATCTTTGATTCCAAGTCCAGCAGTCAAATATGCTAACTGCCAGTCCCATGAGGAATGCATCATTTTCCCCATTTTATAGGTGAGGAAACTGAGGCTGGTAGGTTAAAAGGGTCTATAATACTCGAGTCTTCTGGCTTCCAAGAGCAGAACTCTATCCACTCCCACCACCTCACTACCTCTATTACTATTTTTAAAATAAATTGAATAAGGTTTTTCTTAAGATTTGACTTGAAATCTTCCTGTTTTTTTTTCTAAACATTTTTTAAAAGGAAAGAATGTTTCTTAGTGTGATGTTGCCAGGAAAATACCTCCTAGTAAGAAAAAAAAATCCCTTCTATTTTTGGGATTTGTGTGTCTTGCTCTAATAAAAATCATTTTGTATTGCTTTGTTTTTCCGTTTTTTCTACAGAGATGAGCCAAGGATTTGTGAGAGTAACTTGATTATGGCCAAACCTGCTTTGACATTGCAAGAGGCCTTTCACAAAATAAATAATCCTTCAGCTTTATTTGCAACAAGTAGAAAACTAGAAAATAGAAAACTCACAAAAGGTTTCCAGGTTCTCTGGTTTTTCCATTTCTAGGACACTGATATTAAAAAGATTTTCAGATATTCAAAGAGATGCCACAAAGACTCAGAAGAACCAAACACACACACAAAAAATAGAAATTCCACCCAACTGCAATATTTAGTTTTAGTCTTCAGACATTAACCCAGCATCTTTCCTAGAGTACAGGAGAGGCCAAGGGGTATCCTGAAAAATGAAGTCCATTTAGAGTGTTTCTTTACGAGGTTCTCTGTCAGGTACTGAAGATGCAATGGCCAAAAGTCCCTGCTTTCAAGAAGCTAATATTCTACTGAGATGGACAATGGGTACACACACAGAAATTATGCAAAGAAAATAAATCCAGGTCAGTCTGGGGAAGGAGAATGCTGCCTATTGGGGGGAACAGGAGAAGGTGGCAGTTGAGGTTTTTTCCCTAAGTAATACATAAAAGCATGCAAGCTAAGCTTTGAACCTAAGGCTTCTGTCTCTGAGACCATTGCACACTCCTGTGTTCCAATGTCCAATGTAAATGCCTGCCTCAATAGTCTGACATTTACCATGAAAAACCAGACCTGTTTGAAAGGAAAAATTATAATCTGATCTAGCATCCCTCAAGGCTATTTCTCCAATAGGTTTGTAATGCAAAGATATGAGGGTAGTGGGTTATATGTACAAAACTATAAAGATTAAGAATTGATTTCAAAGAGCCTTTCCAGAAGATGTGATTGACAAACCCTTACTGGTACCTATTTGGGTATGAAAAAACATGGTATTTCTACTATTTTTTCCCAATGCATTTTTAGTAATTTTTTTTTTAGGTTTTTTTGCAAGGCAAATGGGATTAAGTGGCTTGCCCAAAGCCACACAGCTAGGTAATTATTAAGTGTCTGAAGCCGGATTTGAACTCAGGTACTCCTGACTCCAAGGCCGGTGCTTTATCCACTACACCACCTAGCCACCCCATTTTTAGTAATATTTTTAGAAGTACATTTTTAGATTTAAGATTTAAGGCTGAAAGGGAACCTTGGAGATGATTTATTCTAACCCTTCATTTTATATCTGAGGCCTGGAAAAGTTTACTCAGTAAGTCTCAGGTCTAAGGTTTCAGATCCTCTCTGATAACTAACCACTGATCATTACTCTTATCCTTTTGTACGTCAAGAAAAGTAGTTTGACAGTCCTGAGTGAAAAGAATTCATATATCCCCTAATTTCCACATCACCTGAATGAGGTCACTTGGAAGTCCTGAATGACATTGATGGGCTGCAGGTATAGCATCTCAGATTTGGAAGGAGTCTCAGGTGCCCAACCTATGATAATCTAACCTAAAAAAGAAATCTACCAGCCAGGGATCATAATTCTATACTATCTAACACTTACCAGCCAGGGATCATATGCCTATACTATCTAACACTACGAGCCAGGGATCATACGCCTATACTATCTCTTTAACACTACTAGCCAGGGATCATATGACTCCTTTTCTGTACATTTGGGTGACACTTGGGTCAGTACAAAGATCAATTGCTAGCTCTTTGAAAAAAAAATTTCTAAGAGAGGAAATCATTTGCTTTCGATTTTCAGCTAAACTTTTTAAGGTATGTTAAAGCACCATCTAGAGTTGAAAAGCAAAAATAACATGTAGATTAAAAATAGATCTTTTATAAGTCATCAAATAAATAAAGTGGCTATTTGCCTAGAGCTTTGAAAGCTGATCTCCTTATCTGTGATTCCTTCTAGTCTTGCTTCTCTGCTTTCAAACTAATCCAATGGTTCTCTTTCCTTTTCTCTTTTTTCCTTTTCTTTTGGGGGAAGGAGGTTTTTCTATATTTAATGTACCTCTTTCTTCTCCCAAAAATTGGGGGGGACTACCTGTAATGAATATGCATAGTTAAGCAAAATTAATGTTTATATAATCTGCATAGAAAAATGTGTTATTTTGCATCTAAGATGCTCTATGTTGAAATAATAGATTTTTAAAAGAAAAATAAGCTATGTGCAATAAGATTTGTAGATATTTGTAGCACCATTTTTCCTTCTAGTTTGTATATGCTAATAGCCATTTTATTTGATGCTTTCAAAGCTATATGTTGAATTTATAGATTTTAAAAGAAAAATAAGCTATATGCAATAAAATTTGTAGTTACTTATAGCACCTCCTTTTCCCTTCTAGTTTGTATATGCAAATAGCCACTCTGTCAGGAGATGAGTAGCATTGTTAATTAGTCCTCTGGAATCATAATTGGACGTAAGAGAGATCAGAGACCTTAAGTCTTTCAAAGTTGTTTTTTGTTTTGTTTTGTTTTATGTGAAATATGCAACAAGGTTCTCACCTGGAAAAAATTGGGGCAGGGAGAACTATAGGAGTTTGAGGAAGAATGAAAAGATTTGGGAAAGACTCTAGAGAGCAGGATAGTAAGGTGCTAAGGAATGTGTAGTAGAATTGCCCAACAGCAATAAGGCCCAGCTGATGTTACGCAACACAAATTTTCAGTGGACACAGTTGGTACAGTTGAGTGTCATTTTTTCACTTTCACTGCATATTATATGAGTAGGAGCAAAGATAATGAATAGTAGGAATGAACCAAGGCTAAGTCTTGACTAGGTGTCATCAGCAAAATGATAAGGGGACTAAGGATTCAAGAAACAATGGCAGCGAAGAATCAAACTGATTAACCAAGATGGTGAGAAGAAAAGACAGCACCTCATACATGGGAGATGACCTAGGAAAGAATTGAGGGCTGAAGGGATTGGAGGTCATGGCATGGATGAAGAATAGAATTATCTAAGAACACAAAGAAAACAAAAGCTATCTTTGTATATGCCTGAGGTATGGAGAAGTAGCTCAGGAGAAGTAGGTAGGTTGAGAAACTGAACGGTTAGGGTGTTTGAAGAAGAATCAACATATGTATGATGAAGTCCCCTAATATGAAGGCAAGAAAGAAAATTTGTAAACCAGGCATCAAGCTCATTGGGGAAGAAAGAAGAGTCAGTAGATAATAGCTACCAGGATTCTGATTGGGTAGATATGAATAGCATGAACCTCAAAGGAAAAGAGGTTGCTGAATGATGAGGGAAGGGGAAGGGGAAGGGGAAGGGGAAGAATCTGAACATGACAATGGGGAATGAGTAATGTTCCTACTCCCATGCCTAGATTAGTTAGTCAAGGAAAATAAAAGTCCAGCTAGTCCTGGAAAGGGTGACCAGATGATTTAAGGAGGGAGACAGGTTTCAGAAAGTTTATAAAAGGAGAAGAGGAATTAATTTAAGATAAGGGGAAATTGTCTATGGACCAGATATATCCAGAGGGTATAGTGGAATGACTGGATTGAGTTAGAATGAAACTTTGGGGTAGAAGGGTTAAGGGAAAGGGAATGAAAAATTAGATGAGAGGCATTGAGGAGTGGGGTGTGGATGATGGTCTATAGGAATCCAGATTCTCTGGGATGTAAAGGCTACGACTAAGTCTAAGAATCTTCATCTTTGAGTTGATGGTACTACTCCTGTACTATCTAAGGGCAGGCAAAAAAGGAAATGGGAGACCTGAAGTCACTCTTTGCACTTGTGGATCCTCCAAATGCTAGTTAGGAGATGAAGCTGCCAAAAGGAAGTAGAAGATGCTCTTGTGCTGGTACAGATGGAAATTGTTGTGTGGCGCAGATTGAGGACGCTCAGCCTGGACCCAAGCACCCTTTTCTCAGGAAATACACTGCAGGAAACAGGAAATGGAAGGTTCAGGTGCTGGTGCACCTGTAGTCTAAGGTCATTTCACCTGAGGAGGCTGGCTATGAGGCATCAGTAGAAAACCATAGACTTCATTAAAAAACAACTCACTTCTAGCCTGGAGTAAGTACTATATATAAAGCATAGTAGCAGAAGCAGCAGCAGCAGCAGCAGCAGCAGTAGCAGTAGCAGTAGTAGTAGTAGTAGTAGTAGTAGTAGTAGTAGTAGTAGTAGTAGTAGTAGTAGTAGTAGTAGTAGTAGTTGTTGTTATTCATTATGCTGAGTGTGAATCTCCTGTAACACCATAGATGTGTAGTTTACCAGACGCTGTGCTGGTTGTTTCTCCTCCTCTGGCTCCTATGGTGCCTTGGATATGGGCTGCCTTAGGGTTTCCTGAACACTGATCAAATCTGCCTCAAAAATTTTTTCCTTCTGCCTGTCCTGGTTTGTCTCTACTCTGAACTTCTGCAGATTTCTGGCTCTCTCTTTGCGTAGTGTTGACCTGAATGGAAGAGGTTATACCTTTTTTATCTTTGTTTAATCATTTCTACTTTAGCTTCATTTTTAGAGATTTACCAGAGTGCTTGGAAGATGTCTGAACTCTCTTTTTTCATAACATGTTTCCACAACACTTTGAGAAGTCATTATTTTTTTAATTTTTTTTTTAGATTTTTCAAGGCAATGGGGTTAAGTGGCTTGTCCAAGGCCACATAGCTAGGTAATTATTAAATGTCTGAGGTCGGATTTGAACCCAGGTACTACTGACTCCAAGGCCGGTGCTCTATCCACTGTGTCACCTGGCCACCCCTTGATAAGTCATTCTTAAAGGCTAAGGATGTGAATGGAAGAATTTTGAGGGAACCTTTAGTTAAAACTTTCATTCTTTTCCATAGACAAGAAAATTAAGACCATTGAAAGTTAACACATTTGTCAGAGGTCGCTTAATTTGTGATGGAAGCATAATTAGCCTCCAGTTCTATTGTGGGTGATTGCAAGGTTCTTCCTATTATGTAAGTTGATAGAGAATCAGAGGCTCCTAGAATGCTTGAATTATAAGAGATCTCATGTCCCCATTTTGTAGATGAGAAAACTGAGACCCAGATAGGTAAAAATGATGGTTCAAGGGAGTATTTCTAATTTGAACTCTTCAAAAATAGTGGGCTGTCTTGGGAAATTAGTGGATTCCTTTAGGTTTTTAATTGAAGACTAGATGAACATTTGCTGGTGATATATACTCTTTCAGATATAAGTGGAATTAAATGGTCTCAGTGGTCCCTTTGACCCCTGGGATATTGTGATATGTTAGTCCTCTGTCTAAAATTTGTATTTTTCACAGTCAAGTTGACTTTGCACCTCTGCAAGTGGGCAACTTTATTGTAATGTGGTCTTAGAAAACAGCTGGAAACAATATAAAGTGACCGTACTTCTGTGCTTAGAAGCCTCAGACTCCAAGATTAACCCTTAGACCATTTGACCATACTGTCTCTCCATTGCTAGTTAATCCTTACAAAATATCCAGACACGCTTTGGTCTCATGGCAGATCTTCATGTTTTCTGTGCCAATAGATTCACTACATTGACAAAATTATAATTGAAACTAATTCTGTTCTCATAAACTTTTTCTAGTAGGATAGTGAGCAATGGGAGACCTGTAAAAGGAATTTAGGAACCAAATATGGATTTGAATGTGGGCTTTATAATATGTATCGCTTTTTAAGCATTGTATTACTTAGTTGGAAATGTAATGTCATGCAAGCAACACCATCTGTAAACCTGTAGACCTAGGCACAGATGGATTATTTCACTTTCATCCCCAGCTGGCTTATCAAGGCCAAGACAAAGCCCTTTCACGGGCAAATGAGCCAGAGGCATTTTGTGCCAATGAGCAGGTATGAGGGAAGCCATATGCTGGAACTTTGAGTTAGAAACTGGCATCAGACACCTTTAGTTCTAATTGTTGGCTCTTTCATCATACTACCCTATGCCTTATTTTCTCCATCTTTGAAATGAGAATGGAAAACTACTACAATGCCATCTGTCTACATGAATAACATCATTCATTTCAAACTGGAAGAGACCTTAGTGACCATCTAGTTCAATTTTCTCCCTTTGGAAAGAAACCTGTTGTGCAATCATGCCTCCAAAAATTACTTCTTGTTTGATCAGGGTAGAAGTCACTTAACCTTTCTGAATCTATTTCCCTATCTGCAAAATAAGAATAATAATTCAAGTCAACAAGCATTTTTTTTTTTGGTGAAATACTATGCTACGAACTGGAGATAAAAGAAAAAATGTCTTACAAGTCTTTGTTGCAAGGACTTTATATTCCACCAAATAAATAGGAAATAGTAACAAAGCCAGGAAAGTAATTTTCTAGGACAGGGCAGCACTAAAAACAGGGAATCAGGAAGGAGAGTTCAGAGTGATAGAGATAGAACTAAAACTTCCAAGAGGTAGAGTTAAGGAGGGAGAACATTTTTTCTAGGTAGTAGGAAAAACTTGTACAGAGGCAGAAGTAGACTAGAAGACCATGTAAGACTCAGATGAGAGCATATAAAAAGAGCACTTTGTAAACATTAAATCATATAGAAATGTGAAGTATTTTTATTTTGTAAATTAAAAAAACTAACACCTAGAGGAAGGAAGGAATTTGTCTCAAGCTTTTTATACGTGACAGAGTCATATCCAGATTTAATGCCAGCACTCTTTCTACAACATACTGTGATATATCCTCGACTGAGGATTCTGAAAGCTATATAGCTTTAAATCCCAAAGTAAATGGAAATATCTCCTCTGTTTTTGAACTCTGAGTGTCAAGGTCAAATGTAGGGTTATATATTTAAGCCTTAGAAGTCTAGACTTATCCTCTTATTTTAGACAGAAGTTAAGTGATTTGTCCATAATCATATCAGCCGTAGTTAAGAATAGAGCTCCTGAACTCAAATCCTTTGATTACACTTCTAGAATGATTTTCTCAAGGGAGAATTTTGACTTAACCTCTTTGGTCCTAATTCACTGTCAGCTAATGATGTGCTGCATGCTAGAACTGAAAAGGATGCCCCTTATTCCACGTGGAAATTTACTCACACCTAGGTCTTTTTTTTTTTCATTGCTCTAGGCTTAGAGGATCTTCAGAATTAAAGAGAAGAAATGGTTGATTTCTAATGGAATCTTTCCCCGGGTAAAATGTTCAGAAGTCCCCAAGAAAGGGGTTGCATTGACAGATCTGTTTATATTTTAGAATTTGAAAAATATGCAAATTTAGAATGTCTAGTAACTGATTAGAGGGGACTGGAATGTAAACAAATCTTATAACTTACTGACAGTCATCCCACCTCTACCATTTGCTGATTGTTGATGGTGGGCTTGATTTTCAACTGTAAAATGGTGGGGGTAAATTTCATGACCTCAGAGATCCCTTCTAATTCTCAGCTTAATATCATAAAAACTGTAATTTATTAATAGGAAACTCTCTTCCTCTCTAACTCTTTCCCAATCTCACTTCTGCCATTTCCACCATTCTTACCCGTCTTTCAAAGTTCAGTTCAAATGCTACATCCTTTAGCAGAAGACTATGAGATCTTCCTGATTCCTATCATCATCTACTTCTATGTCCCTTCATGGTGCTTCATGCTCCTCTTACTACTTTATATTAATGTGATTTGAATTATATTTTTATATATGCCTTGTCCCTCCCAACTTGTTTGTAGGAAATGTTTAGAACACAATTTCTAGGATCCTGAGGACCTGAGTTAAAAATATCATGGCTAATACTACTTGTTTGACATTGGGCAAGTCATTTTATCTCCCCTGGGCCTCAGTTTCCTCATCTGAATAGTAGAATTAATTAAAGAACTAAGGGTGTTGATTTAAATTGCCTCTGATCTATGATTCAGTATCTTAGCTCCTCAAGATCAAGACCATGCTTCATCTTTGTATTTCTCTCACCATTCCAGAGTTGTTTAATATATGTTTATCAAATGAATGTTAAAAAAAAAACTCTTTAGTAATTCATGCTAGAAGGAGGATTCCTGCTCCAGCAAGAAATAAGAACCAAAATACTTCTTGAGACTCCTTTTTATTCTTGATTTACTTTTTTTTCTGACTCCTGCCTAAAACTCCAGTAAACAGAGCAAATTGCTTAGTAATACTCACCAAATGGTTTTTATGGGGCGTAGCCCCATAAAGGTGTAGCCCGTTCTATGCTCTTGTTGCTGGGCAGCAGGAGCAAAAACTGGGGGGTGGGACTTGGAATGTTTGCTGGTTTCCCTAGTAACCCATCATCTTCTGTCCATGGTGGTGGCCATAGCTAGCTAGACCCAAGTAGATGACCTGGATGTAGACTCTGCATGTAAGTAGACAGGTACCATTTTGTGCTTAGGCTTTTGCCTTTTGTATGACGTTCTCATATCTTAGGAACTGATTAAAAATGAACCAAAAGTCTTTACAAAAGGAAGCCAAATTACTTTTTTCTGTTTCCTGGAGGTTGGATATGAGATCAAAAGATACACACACAAGTCTTGACAATATGTTATAACTGGAGAAAAATCTGTAACTGCTTTTCAAGTTCTATCTTGACAAACTGAGACCAGTAAAGAGGGCAGGAGAGAAAAATGGGACAATGTGGGTATGAATATGTTTTTGTCTGATTACATGTTTTCATCTAGAAGACTGAGAGAGGATACAGGTTGAAAGGGGAGGCGTTTAAAGCCAAAAGTAGGTTACACCCCTTTAAAAAGCAAATTAGGTTTCAGAAAATTCTCTAGTGATATATCTCTTACATATTTCTTTCAACTATTTCTCATAAGTTAAATTCATACAACTAGGCCCAATATTTGAGACTACTTGGGAGAACTGACAATTTTTTTTTTTAGTTTTTGCTAGGCAATGGGGTTAAGTGGCTTGCCCAAGGCCACACAGCTAGGTGATTATTAAGTATCTGAAGCCAGATTTGAACTCAGGTACTCCTGATTCCAGAGCCGGTGCTCTATCCACTGCGCCACCTAGCCGCCCCCATGACAAATTTGTTAAAAATGTGAATTACTACATTTTTTAGACAAATGGAATTTTATTATTTTTGAAAATATAAAATGGATAATGCAGCATAGTAGAAAGAGGTCTACTTAAAGTCATAAGATTAGGGTTTGAGCCCTCCCTTGGAAGGGTTGTGAAATTCAATCCTAAACACATTGCTGGGGACATCTCTCTCTTCCCCAGCACCCAAACGCAAAAACCCTGACTCATGCTCTAGGAAATCTCAAATGGGTTGATCTCTTAAATTGATCCCCAAATCTCACAGGTCTCACACTCAATAAAATAGCTGATTCTCCTCTGCTGTACTTAGGGTAATGTCTCTAAATGCTCCTTTGCTGAATAAGAAACCATTCTCTGATACTCCTAAAAATAATCTACTGGAATATTGACATCCCTTTGGAAACTCTCTTTATTGGCAGGAGACAAGTAAGAAATATTATGTCTTGGCACCTATTTATGTCTTCTCTATCTTCCCTTCCCTTCTGTCTTATGGCCCTCATCATCCTAGTGGAGGGGCCCCAGGGGGAAGCACAAAGGATTTGGAATTCCAGGACTAATCTTGGAGTCCAAACTCTGTCATTTACTACTCAAGTAACTTTAAGTAAGCCACCCTTTATGAACTTTGGTTTCCTTTTCTTCAAAACAAAGGGACTGAATTCAGAAATATCTGTTATTTACAGTTCCTTGTGATTCCAAATTCCTGACAAGGTAAAAAAGCTAATTTAAAATGAATTCCTGTCCAAAAATGCTTAATTCATTGATCCTTAACCACTTGAGCTTTATATAAATATTGTATGTTAAAAGTTTGGAGGGGTGGCTAGGTGGCACAGTGGATAGAGCACCGGTCCTGGAGTCAGAAGTACCTGAGTTCAAATCTGACCTCAGACACTTAATAGTTACCTAGCTGTGTGGTCTTGGGCAAGCCACTTAACCCCATTTGCCTTGCAAAAACCTAAAAAAAAAAGTTTGGAAACAATGGACCCTCAAGGTAATAAGATTAAAAGCTAGATTGAACATCATAGATAACCTAGACAAATGCCCTCATTTTATAAATTAGGAAGCTAGGTCTTAAAGACAAATAATTTGCTATAGATTAAAAAGCTAAAAATCAGACCCAAGTCCTCTGATTTCAAATCTAGTGCTCTTCCCCCATAACATCCTGAAGAAATATTTAGTCAGCAAGAGATCTCAGAAAGAGACTCTATTCTAACTTCCCCCTTCTCATACATACATACATACATAGTCCCAAAGAACTACATACACCCAATTACTTGCCCATGGGCACACAACAAAACCACGATTTGAATCTATGGAATCAGTTCTGTATTTTACTACTTTACCTGGCTACCATACTAATTTTTTTAAATCTCAAACATTATATCATTCAAATATTTTCCTTTCACATGGTAAATAATGATTTCTGGTTGCATTTCACTAATCATTTGAAAACTTTTACACAAAATTGTGTTCATTATTATTGGACAGAGGTTAATCAGCAGCTTAGGAGTCATTTATTATCTTGCTATTTTTCCATTTTTCCAGTAAAATCACTTACTTTTAAGAAATTTAATCACCTTAGCTTAAATCTCCAAGTTATCTACTAATCCTTGTACAAAAAAGAGTGACAAGATTGTCAGAATGCAATGATTTAACATTGTTGTTTCTATCTTCGGACTATCTGTATTTCCATGCAAACATTTAGGTCCAGAGAGATCTCATATCAGAGTCTTTGCTTCCAGATACCATCACCCTGTATTTAAGGCATTTGATTTCATGAAAATGGAATTCTGAAAACCTACCCCAATACCCCAATTTGTGATGCCTTCTTATATAAAGGTAACATTGAAGATGTAGCTGAGCCTTTATTACCTTTGATTGATTAATTCAATAAGATTTGGTTTTGGCAGTGATGGGTCTTAAACTGGCTTTTTAAAAATGTCTTTCTCCTTCAGTGGCTGCTCATTGCACCTTGGGACAATGTCATAGTTCTACCGTAATCTTCAAAAGAATATACTTCTTCTTAAGCACAAGAGCATCAGTATAAAATCATTTAATATGCTATCTTTCCTAGAAAATTTTTTTTTTAACAAGGGACCAGAAGGACAAGGAGTTGAAAGGACTGATTGATAATGTAATTTAAGACCCTCTGAAACCTATCTAGTAGCAGCATGACCTGGTGTCTCTGAAATAAAGTAAGTTGGTTTACATTTGCCTGCTTGTAACTTCCTCAAATAATGGTACACTTTAAATCTAACTCTAAATTTTATGACTCTGAAGTTGTTATTTTCAAACTTTTAACATTCAATGTCTATCTAAAGTCAAATTGTTGTAAATCAACTAATTAAGCATTCTGATCATTCTCAGAGAAAACCCAAATCTTGTTTCTCCTTCCTCATTATTTTTAACAAACTTAAAAATAGCATTCCTCCTATGCTCTGGCAGAATAAGGGACTGAAGAAAATACTTTTCCTTCACCTCTCAAACCCTAACCAACAAAACATGCAACTCTTCCTCTTCTTTGTCTCTTGCTTCCCCCAGTCCTCTATGTTATTCATACAGTCAAAATGGATTCATTTTCAGGGCAATATAGGTTTTATTAACTGGAACATTAATTGAATTCTTTCTCCTTTTTTTCTTCTAAATCCAGTAAACTTCTTAAGACTTTTCTCTCTTTGAAGGTTTTTGTCCCTCTATATTATTTCTTTGACTCTCAAACAATGTGAAAGTTTTTTGTTTGCTTATTTTTAATAATACCTTTGTCTGGTCTTGAAAACATGAATATATTAATTTTTACTACTTAGTCATTTCTCCTATTTAACTATTATTTATTTTTCTTGTGTTTCTTGTTTTGAAAGGTTTATATATTGATCATATTGATTTCTTTGGACTAATATTAGCTTCCAATTGTTGAAAGTCCATTAAAAAAATGGTAATGGATCAGGAAGAGTTAAATCAGAGAAAGAAAATTATAGACCTATTTCCCTGATGAATATAGCTGCAAAAATCTTAAAGAATTTTGCTAAGGCAAAATGATTACAACAAGTTACCACTAGGAAACACATTATGATCAAGTAGGATTTATCCCAGGAATGCAGGCTTGGTTCAATATTAGGAAAACTGTTAGTATGATTAATTATATCAATAATATACCTATCAGAAATCATATGATCATATCAATAGATGCTGAAAAAGCTTGTGACAAAATACAGCACCCATTCTTAATAAAAACACTAGAGAGTGTAGGAATAAATGGTTTGTTCCTTAGAATAAATAATAAGGAGTATCTATCTGAAACCATCAACAAGCATTATATTCAACAGGGAGAGCTAGAGGCATTTCCAATAAGATCAGGGGTGAAACAAGGATGCCCATTATCACCACTACTATTCAATATCGTATTAGAAATGTTAGCTTCAGCAATAAGAGAAGAAAAAGAAATTGAAGGAATTAGAATTGGGAAGGAGGAAACAAAACTCTCACTCTTTGAAGATTACATGAGGGTATACCTAGAGGATCCTAAAAAGTCATCTTAAAAAAACTACTAGAAATAATTAGCAACTTTAGCAAAGTGACAGGATATAAAATAAACCCTCATTAAATCCTCAACATTTTTATATATGACTACCAAGATACAGCAGAAAGAGCTAGAAAGAGAAATCCCATTCAAAATAACCTCAGACAAAATAAAATATCTGGGACTCTACCCGCCAAGGCAGACTCAAAAACTTTTTGAAAACAATTACAAAACTCTTCTCACACAAATAAAATCAGATTTAAATACCTGGACAAACATCAACTGTTCATGGATAGGTCAAACTAACATAATAAAAATGACAATTCTACCAAAACTAAACTACTTGTTTAGCACCCTACCAAACAAAATTCCAAAAAAATTACTTCAGTGAGTTAGAAAAAGTTGTAAATAAATTTATATGGAAAAATAAAAAGTCAAGAATTTCCAGGCATTCAATGAAAAAAAAGTACAAAAGAAGGTGGCTTAGTCTCACATGTGTAAAATTATATTACAAAGCATCAGTCATCAAAACTGTCTGGCATTGGCTAAGAAATAGAGTCATAGATCAATGGAATAGACTAGGTGCAATAGCAGGAAATGATTATAGTAATCTGCTGTTTGATAAACCCAAAGAGTCCAGCTATTGGGATAAAACAAAACTCTCTTCAATAAAAACTATTGGGAAAATTGGAAGTATGGAAGAAACTTAGATTAGGCCAGCACCTCATACCCTATACCAAGATAAGATCCAAATGTATACAGGATTTAGACATAAGAAAACAATATTATAAGCAAACTAAAAGATCAAGGAGTAGTAGTTTATCTGTCAGATCTATGGAAAGGGAAACAGTTTATGACCAAGGAAGAGATAGAGAACATCATTCAAAACAAACTAGATAATTTTGATTACATTAAATTAAAAAGCTTTTGCATAGACGAAACCACTATAACCAACGTCAAAAGAAATGTAGTAAATTGGGAAACAATTTTTGCAACTAGTATTTCTGACTAAGGACTCATTTCTAAAATATACAGAGAACTGAGTCAAATTTTCAAAAAAACAAGCCATTCTCTAATTGACAAATGGTCAAAGGATATGCAAAGGCAATTTATAGATGAGGAAATCAAAGCAATCCATAGTCATATGAAAAATTGCTCTAAATCATTACTTATTAGAGAAATACAAATTAAAGCATCTCTGAAATACCACCTCTCACCTCTCAGACTGGCCAACATGACCAGAACGGACAATGATCAATGTTAGAAGGGTTGTGGGAAATCTGGGAGACTAATACATTGTTGGTGGGGCTGTGAACTCATCCAACCTTTCTGGAGAGCAATTTGGGATTATGCCTAAAGGGCAACAAAAATGTGCATCCCCTTTGATCCAGCAATACCACTACTGGGTCTATACCCTCAAGAGATCATGAAAAAGGGTAAAAACATCATTTGTGCAAAAATTTATAGTAGTCCTGTTTGTGGTAGCAAAAAATTGGAAATTAAGTGAATGTCCCTCAGTTGGGGAATGGCTTAACAAACTGTGGTATATGTATGTGATGGAACACTATTGTTCTATAAGGAAACCAGGAGGGATGGGAGTTCAGGGAAGCCTGGGAGGATTTGCATGAACTGATGCTGAGCTATGAACAGAACCAGAAAAACATTGTACACCCTAACAGCAACATGGGGGTGATAATTAACCTTGATGGATTTGCTCTTTCCATCAGTACAACAACCAAGGACAATTTTGGGATATCTGCAATGGAGAATACCATCTGTATCTAGAGAAAGAATTATGGGCTTTGAACAGAGACCAAAGACTATTACCTTCAAATTAGGGAAAAAAAGCCCATTATCTTATGGAATTTTACTATCTTGTATTTTATTTTTCTTCCTTAAGGATATGATTTCTCTGTCATCACATTCACCTAAGATCAGTGTATAACATGGAAGCAATGTAAATAATAATAGAATGCCTTCTTTGGGGGGGTTGGGGGAGGGAAGCAAGAATCGGGGAGAAATTGTAAAACAAAATAAATCTTTCCAAAAAAAACGGTGGTATGATCTGAACAAATTAGTCAGCCTCACCCTGACAGTAATCAAAGAGAAATAATTTAAAAAACAGTAATTATGGCAGGGTATATTAATTTGGAAGTATAATCAAATCTATATTTTTCAGAATATCACATTCATGTATCTTTTTAAAATTCTTAAATCCTTATAAATAAAATATATCCAAGGTTATTAAGATGGATTTTCCTTGGTGATTGGATATTTTTCTCTTGGCTATTTGTAATATTCGTTATTGAGTTTTGACTACAGAATTTCCTGGTGAAATAAATTAAGATTCTCTTTTGTGGATGATCAATGGATCCTAATGATCTACATTTTTATTTCTAAGTAGGAGGTAGGCAGTTATGTGGAAGCTTGATTATCACAATACCTGGTACAGGAAGAGGAACAACATTAATACAGTCTAAAAAGCTAAAATCTTATAGGTCAAGGAAAGGAGACATAAATGTAGAAAGTTGACAAGATCATGAGTTGCTTTGAAAGAGATTTGGGCACTGTGTGGACAAAACTGGTCAACAGTATGACCACACCAGAGACCATGCATAACCTTTTCCCCATAACCTGGGATGTAGTTCTTGAGAGTAGAAGATTGGTTCTCAGTTTTCCTATCTGAATTCCATATGGATGACTAGAGAGTTTAAAATCTAAGGATGCTAGCACTAAAAACTACAACTGCTTTGTTCCAGCAAGAAGAAGGCATTTGCTCATTTTAGAGGTATCGATCTCAAAAATATCATTCCCAGAATGACAGTCTATTTTTCAACAAAACTTCTGCTCCCAATACCCCAGAACAAGGAATATAGCCAATAAATTCACAAGAATAGAAGTTAGAAAACTCCTCTACAAAAAAGTAAATTATTGTATTATAATAATAGAGAGCTATAGAAAGGACCTACTTTCAAATAGCAAATCAATCACATGCTGATTATAATGAATGCTTGGCAGATAAACCTGAATTTTGAACTTCGGTTATGCAATCATACGTTAATGGAAGGTGAGTGTTGCCTTCATCTATTTCCTCAATGGAGAGAACAGGCAACCAGAAGACAAAGAATGGGAGATACACAACAGTACAAAACTAGAAGAACAGAATTAAAGGAAATTGCTAGCAGGAAAAGGACAATTTATGAATCTAGCTGTGGTCATCCTCATAAAATTTCTATGTATTAAAAGTACAGTTATCCTCTCACCTCTCCTTTCAGCAATATAATGTTCCTGAAGCCATCAATTCCCAGTGATATGGAGGGGGGGCGGGAAAGGAGAGTACAATGACTTTTGGAAGGACCGAACAATAAAGGAGTCTGGTACTTAGAACACAAGAGAAAGGGCAGAAGGCAATAAACCCCAAAAGAAAAGTAGGGGTTAACCTTAGCCCCCAAAGATATAAACCAACAATGAACTTAAGAAAATAGAAGAAAAATAATGTTTTGGAAAAAAAGACTGAAAAAGGAATAGGTGCTTTGCCATCAAGCATAGAGACCCCAAAACTTCTCATAAAAAAAGAAATCATGAAAATACTATAAGATTCCCAGAGAAAATGGAAAAAGAAGAATGCCTAGAATGATTGGGAAGTGAAATAAAATATTTTTAAAAATTAAAAGAATGGGCGGCTAGGTGGCACAGTGGATAGATAGAGCACTGGCCCTGGAGTCAGGAATACGTGAGTTCAAATATAGCCTCAGACACTTAATAATTGTCTAGCTGTGTGACCTTGGGCAAGTCAATTAATTGCCTTGCAAAAAAATTTTTTAAATGAAAAGAACATTTGGAATTAAGGCAAAATTTGAGCATAGCTCTCAATTATGAAATTAGTAAGGCAAATAAATGAGTAGAAAATTTAGAACATTTGATGGAGAATTTTTCAAAAACAATGGAACCTGTGAAAAATAAGTCAATTTGAAAATACAAAGGTGTAAGTAGATTTTGACACAATACAATAAAAAGATAACAACATTGAAAGAACTCACACACTCTATACAAGCCAAAGCAAATGACTTTAAAGATTGAATCAAAGAGGATATCAAGGCTAAGATTTAATAAAAAAAATCTGAATGAGATGCTGCATGAAAAAAAATTGTCAATACTGAAAATATAAGGAAAATACAAATCATTAGATTCCATTGATCACCTACAGAGGGAAAGATGTGAATTTAAATTACCAGGAACTTCTGAAACAAGTAATAAATGTTATAAGAAGCCTAGAAAGAGACTTTGGGTCATCAAGAAAAATCCACCTGAATAGTCAAGAATATTCATTTATGATGAAAGAAGGTATTTGAATGTGATATTACAAAAAATAAAGATTGAATTGCATCCCAAAATAACATCTTGAAAAGTGAATTCTAATAATTTTAAAAAATAAAATTTCAACAAAAAGGAGTATTCAAGTTATTGAAAGAAAAACCAAGATCAGTAAACTCAATCAGTATACCCTTGAAAGTAAGAAACAGAAGAAAAGTAAAAACAATTAAGTAGCAGAAAAGATTAAGCAGTGAAATCAATGTTCTAATGTTTGTAAGACAAGACAAATTTTTTTTTTAGTGCAACCTTTCATACTGTTTGAGAGTCAAAGAAAGAACATCTAGGGTCAAAAGCCAAGGAGATAAAAATCTAAGGAGTTTACTGAATTCAAGAGGAAGAAAGGAAGAATTTAAGGTTTCTGTAATTGAAATCTATATTGCCTAATAAATGAATCCATGTGTGTGTATGTCATGTATGTGTCATTAAAGAGAAATATCGCCAAGGCATGAAGGAGTCTAGAGACCAAGGAAAGATAGATTTGCATATTTGTCTAGTATAGGGGGAAAACTGTTGGAAAACATGAAAAGAAAAAAAAGAGGAAAATACAAGGAAGGAAAAACAATTTGTAACTTTTTTCTAAGGTAGGAAATGATGGGAGAGATATTAATATACATTCACATGGGGATAAGTAGAAAGAAAGTAACTTAGGATGGTTTTTAACCATGGGGAGAGAGCACCTTAAAAAATTTTCTATTGAGAATAAGAATCATGCTTCCCAAAACTGTATTCCACCCCCAGAACAGGGGATTACTGGTTCCCTAAGTTTTCACCTACTATGAAAGATAAGTGAATTTTAGAAAGATTAAGAATTAGAGTCTTAAGATTAACTAGCCTTAGGTTGGGAAAATGGTAAACATAAGGTCATAAAGGAAGTCTATCCCCTATGTCAAGGGATATTGGCATCTAACTGACATTGCCATCTTCATGATTTAATTATTTTAAGAAAAAAATTTCACAGAATAAGGTTCTTTAAAAATTTTTTTTAATTAGGGGAGAGGGGAATGTGTGCTATCTGCAGCCAAATAAAAAGAGATGGAAAATTTTCTGTCTTCCAAAAACCTATTTTGTAATGAGACAAAAAAAGTGTAAGACCTATGAATAAAATAATATATCTTGGAATAATGTGGAACAGAAAGAAATTAAGAGGGAGATGATATAAATGAATATTTCCCTGAAAAGGTTGCTAAAAATGAACATTATTGAAGTTGAGAGTATTTGAAGGGGGAGTAGAGCAAACAGGATGCTGATTTTATTGAGGACAGGGAAAGAAAAAGCTAAAAAAGGAGAAACAACATTAAAGGAAGCAGTAATTGAAATAGAATTAAGATGAAGAAGAAGAGAAAGGTTATGGGAGGAATGAAGAAGGAAAGTGGACCAAATTGGAATAAACTCAATTAACCACAGAAACAAAATATTGATTTCAAAGAAAGTAAACAAATTAGAAGGAAAAGATCATAATCTTTAACATGAACTTTGCAAGAAAAGAATGAATTCTTCCAATGAAAGAAAAAAGAAAACCCAACAATTTTCTACTTACAAGATTAAGAATTTTAAAAAATAAAAATACATGTAAAATGAAAGTAAGGAAAAATTTTTACAATGCATCACAAGGTCTCAAAAGAACAGTAATTGTAGTCCTAATGTCAGGTAAGGCAGGTATAGAAATTGACAATGTTTTAATAGAGAAATTATAGTATGTTTTAAGCAACAATAAAATAATACTATTATAAAAAATCAATGGACCAAATCACATATGACCCAGTTGCTTAAAGGAAATATGACAAAAGATATTGAGAGTATCGCAATTATGAGAGTTTTTAATATTCATCTTTCAGAGCTGAATAAATGCAAAGGATACAAAGGAAAACAGAATTGAATAGAATAGTTATTTTCTGAATGAGAATGTTAAAGAACATAGATATTTTTCATCCTAATAATTATCTTTATTGAAATATCATGATTTAGGACACAAAGATATTGTGAATGTAAAAATAAATAAATGTAAAATATTATAAATGTAAACAGTACAAGTAGGAGGCAACCAGTAAACAGTCAATTCAGGGAACATAATCTAAAAATATTAATCTAACTGAAAACTAAGTAGAATATAATAAATAATGAGTTGGACAAAGAAGAAATCATATATGATAAATGAATATATTAACTAGAATAATAATGGGATAGCATATAAAAATTTTGTAGATGATACTAAGATGAACCTCAGTACACACATTTCTCAAAACATATTAAAATAGAAAAATGAATATTAATGAACTAAACTAGAAAATGAACACACATTTAAAAAGAAAACCCAGAACAAATGCAAAAGAAGAAATCTTAAAAGTTCTCCTTGAATAGGTAGAAATACTAGATGAAAATGACTAATTAAAAAAATTAACAATATTGGCGAAACAATTTAATAAGAAAAGTTGGCTAATTTAATAAGAAATTAGAATTCATGTTAATCAATAAACTGACTAAAAAACCAAACCTTTTTAAAGTGCCAGCAATTTTTCTGCATGGGCACAATAGATCAAGAGAATTTTATGGTTTTGATTATTAAAAATATTTACCTACAGTTTTTTTTTTTTTTAAATCCTAGCCTACAAATGATTTAGAAGTTCTTTTTTGCTTTCTGGGATAGGGCAGGTGCTATTAGGTCACATATCCTCATTCACTCCTTCCTCTTTCCTCCCTGGTCTCTGCAGGGGGGGGCACTGCCAAATGCCCAAACTAACCTAGTTGATTAATTCCCAAATTCTGAAGATTGGAGAGCCGTCACATAGCAAAATCTTGCCTCACAGTGCCACCTAGTGAAACTGGGACACTAGACTGAAAAACTACCTAACAGCCCAAGTTAAAAAATTAGACATTTATTAAGTGCCTATTATATGACTAAATATATACAGATGAGTTTCAGATAAGATGGACAGATTAGATAGATAGATAGATAAATAGATAGATAGATAGATAGAGCTTTCCTGTAGCAGGGATTTAACATACTTGAAGGAAGCCAGGGAAGGCAAGCATCAGAGATGAGAAATGGAGAGCATTGCAGTTATAGGGACAAATTGGTGAAAATGCACAGAATTAGAAGATAAAAATGTTGTGGTCAAAGAACAGAGAATAGAAGAAGAGGTTATAATGCAGCTTGGGACACAATACTAGCTAACGTGAAATAATTGTACTTGACCATTTTAAAACTGATGAGAATTAAATAAATAGAATAAAATACATAAAATGCCAATAAAGGGGTGTTGTAAACATGTGATCTAGTATTATCATTTTTAGAACATTTTCCTCCTGAGAGGATGATAGGGTGAAATACCGGGTCTCAGAATTAAAGCCAGGGAAGGAGGAGAGGGACTTAAAGGAAGGGAAAGGATGCCAGAGGGTGAGGAGTGACAAACTTTACTTACAACATCATTTTACTTGGGACTGCCATTGAGCAGATCACAAGTCTCATCTCTGAAAGAAATTGGCTGTGCTGCCTAGGTTGTGAGGAAGACTTTTTCCTGGCAGAGACAATGTTGATGCTTCAGAAGAAGAAGCAGTAAAAGCAGATACCATTGGAGGTGGAGTATGGATATACAGTAGGAGGGAGGGCACAACTGGGGGACTACCAGGTTACAACACCTGAGAGGGCGAACAGCCAGCATTATGATTCAGGTTTCCAAGAAACCAAAATTCATTCATTCAATTAGCATTTAAGTGTTAACTATCTGTAAAACTCTAGACACTAAGAAATCAGAGTAAAAAGTGAAATAGTTCCTGCCTGCAAAAGCTTATTTTCTATTGAGAAAACTAATAAATATGATCTACATTTTAAAAAATCAAATACAATATATATGTATAACAATGTGAGAAAGTTACCTAGAGTTTAGCTTCAACAAAAGACAATGTAAAGTTCATGTATTTATTGTTCACTAAGCCTGCAATTAATCACGCATGAAAGGGAGTTCAAAAAACTAAGTTTTGGGTGGGGAGGAGGGGATAGGATGTTTGTACATTGACCCAGTCAACAGGCAGGGACCTCAATAAGTGGGATTTTCGGTACTTGTTCCTCCAAGATGTGTTTCTAGTCCATGGAAGGATCATTATCAATAATTTCATCAATTTCAGAAAAGGTCCCTCCTTCCTCTTAATCTGGTTTATCAGTTGTGCTAAAAGATTTTCACAAAGCATGGGGGTGGCGGTGTCAGTCTTAATCTGGATGGGATTTAGGGCTACAGGGAGGCTAGTTTTTTTTTTTTACGGTAACAAATTTTTTCATTTCACTTTTATTTGCACTCTAATGTCATATTTACTCTTGTGCCATAAGCTTTTGTTTCTTCAGTTTCTTCTGGGATATCTTTTTCTTTTGAGCAATTTCCTCTTCTGGTTTAGGAACTATTTGCTCCTTTTCAGTAAGTATCATCTCAATATGGCAAGGAGAACTCATGTATGGGTTGATTCGGCCATGAGCCCTGTAAGTACGCCATCTCATTTTGGGAGCCTTGTTAACCTGGATATGCTCAATGACAAGAGAATCCACATTCAAACCCTTTAATTCAGCGTTGCTCTCTGCATTTTTAAGCATATGCAGCAAGAACTCAGCACTCTTTTTTGGCCAGCGACCCTGTGTCCAACCCCACTGCTTAGCCTGGGCACACCTGCCAACGCCACCATTATATCGATGGAATGGAACACATTGTTTCTTCAATGTGACATCTTTCAAATACTTGGTAGCTTTTCGGATGTGCATGCCCTTGATGGCTTGAGCTGTTTCACGGGTGTTCTTGAAGTGGACCCGGAGATTTGAACCCCTTGACTTGCATGATTTTGTGGGGTTCTCTGGATCAAGAGAATACCTCACCATTTTAAATGACTACCCTTCACCGAGGCCTTCGGGCCGGCTAGACTGAGGGGTCGATGGGACCGATGCCCGCGGATTGCAGATATGGCCCCAAACCGGCGCTTCACTCACTCAGGACGGCTCCGAGGCTAGTTTTCTTAAAGAGTAGGTTTGACTTTTTAGTATCTGCCTTAATCAAAGAATGGGCCTCCCCTCAGTCAAACTGAGACTTGATAAAGCTCTCCCACTATATTTTTGGTTATCCTTCATTTTCAAAGAAGATCTTGCTATCAGAGAGGTGATGCCATGACATGCATGTAAATTTACTTAGCTCAATATAAACCAAATGGATCTTCCACCACACTTCACAAGAGTCATCTTCCATTTACCTAGCTCCTGAAGGGGTAGCACTGAATCCCTTTGTAAATTGCCATAGAAATTATTGCTTCTGGAAAAAGTTAGGTCCCTTAAAGAATTGATCCTCCAGGCCATTATACCCCCAACACTATTGCTCTGCTTCAGTAGCTCTCTCTTCTTATTAGAATATAAACCCCTGAGGGCAAAAAAAACCTGACTCACTTTTAGGGTCTGGCAAGTAGTAAGGTTTTTTTTTTAGGTTTTTTGCAAGGCAATGGTGTTAAGTGAATGTTTATTTTTATTCTTTTGTTCATTCATTTTAAGGAATTATCAGATTAAGGAGATCCTTGGAATCTTTTTGTGAAAGTGAAAAAGATGCAAAGATCTCCCTCCCTAAAGCTATTCTTAAATTTAAAAAAGTGTCTGAGGTCATATTTGAACTCAGGTCCTCCTGACTCCAGGGCTGGTATTCTATCCACTGTGCCACCTAGCTATCCCAGGACATACTCTTTGGATTATTACTGCAAACTCCAAGGTGTTCTAGAACCACAAAATTTACTTTGTAAGCCCTATGAGCCTTCCAGAAGGTGGAAGAGAAAGAAAGAAAGAATCAACTTCCACTTTTGATTTCAGTGAATTGCATTTCTGAATAGGTAAAAATTCTCCTTGAAAACCTCTCATTTTCACTTCCACAATCATTTATAAAATGCCTGTTTTCTTCAAGACACTTCCTTTTACCATCTTGCTCCTCTAATTTACAGTGTTGCAAAGATAGTAAGATGTTCCCTGAAGTGCCTTGAGGTCCTTGGACACACTATAAGAATTTCTACAGTGGATCCAGTCTACATGCCAGGAATTAGTGAGTTCAAATTCTATTTTATTGGATTAGACCTAAGTGACTGAGGCAAGTTATATAACACCTCTGGGCTTTCAGTTTCTTCATCTGCAAAATAATGGAGGTTTGCTTAATTTGAAATTATGCTAATAAATTATGCCTCTAAAGCATTTTCCTGTTCCAGAGCAATAATTCTTTGATCTTAGAAAGTGTCTAAATTGAGAAATATTAAAGGTACAAAACTGCACTCACGAAGTGTATATTCTTACAAGTTAGGTGATTTCCAAGTTAGATGCCAATTTTCTTCACAGATAGATTTGTTAATACATTAAAGTAGAATTTTCAGTTGGATAGATCATCTCTATCTTCCAGATTTTTCAAATGGAAAAACCAGTGTCTGCGAATTTAAGACCTTGCCCAAGGACTTAAAGCAGAATATAGTGTTTCTGACATCAAATTTAGTGAATTTTACATTGGGCTAGTGATTCCCAATTAGTGGTTCTAGCAATAATAATCCAGAGACTTTGTGCTGGGGCACCTAGGTGGCACAGTGAATAGAGTACCAGCCCTAGAGTCAGGAGGACCTGAGTTCAAATTTGACCTCAGACACATAATAATTCCCTAGCTGTGTGACCTTGAGCAAGTCACTTAACCCTATTCCCTTGTTAAAAAAAATAATTTGTGCTTTAAAAAATCATTAATGATACTTTAGAGAGTAAATAATTTTTTCAGAATATTAAAAGTATTAAATTACTCTGGGATCACAAAACAATTTGTTATTTGCTGTTATTGTAATATTATTGAAAAAGATTGCTGGACAAAAAATGTTATTAACCTTTTTTTATTGTTCAGTCATTTTTTACTCATGTCTGACTATGATGCATTTTATTTTTCTAAGCAAAGATATTGGAATGATTTGCCATTTCCTTTTCCAGCTCATTTTATGGATGAGGAAACTGAGGCTCAATAAGGGTTAAATGATTTGAGGTAATTAGGTAGTACAGTGATTAGAATTCTGAACTTGCAGTCAGGAAGATATGAGTTCAAATTAAACTTCAGACAGTTATCCTGGACATATCACCTGACCTCTCTTTGCCTCACTTTACTCAATTAACCATAGGTCTAATAAGAGAAGTGGTATCTACCTTGCAGGTTTGCTGAGAGGATCAAATAAGAAAATATTTGGAAAGAATTTAGCATAGTCCCTGGTACTTAATAAAACACATTGTTATTTTCCCTTTTTTTGAAATTCAAAAAATTCAAAACCAAAGGTAAGATGCTACTTTTAAAAAAAATTATATTATTAATTGGCTATATACAGTGACTCTCAGGAAGGGAAAATAGTTGGCAAGGGAATGAATGAAAATTCATTAAGGACAGTTTTCTGGAGAGAAATCAGCTACACGTTCTATAAGGCTTCAGAGATCAAATTCAATACATATTTATTAAGCAACTTCTATGTATCAAGTACCATGCTAGTAGTGGGTGTAGGGACAGGATAGGAAAAGAAAGATAGAAAGAAATGAATCCAAATATCAAGTAGCTAACATTCTCTTGGCAGATACAGGAAGGGTCTTAAGGCCAGTAGTTAATTTGGTCATCATTAATTCACAATGAAAATATCAAAAACTTAGGGGAAAGAGGAGAAAGAGGGAAGTAAGCTAAACTAACTTATATTTTAAAATATAAGTTAGTTGCATCTCAAAAATAGCTCAAAAGATTTGTCATTTTAGGGGGAGGCTAGGTGGTGTAGTGGATAAAGCACTAGCCTTGGAGTCAGGAGTACCTGGGTTCAAATCTGGTCTCAGACACTTCATAATTACCTAGCTGTGTGGCCTTGGGCAAGCCACTTAACCCCATTTGCCTTGCAAAAAAAAAACTAAAAAAGATTTGTCATTTTGCTGTCACCAAAGCAGGTGAGTACTTTCCTCTAACCCAGCATAAAGCAGGTGAGTACTTTCCTCTAACCCAGCATAGAATCGCTGGTTCTCCACGGCAAACATTTAGGGTCAAACAAAACTTGTTTCCAAAGGTCTTTGCTCATTAAAAACCCTAAACCTTGTAAAAGTAACTATTCCTTTTGTTGTTTCTTCCCTTCATCAGTTTCTCCTCTTCTCTTGCTCCATACTCTCCATGTTTTCAACTGCTTAGAACAACAGGTGCTAAGACATAGGAAAGCAGGAAGGTAGGAGGCAGAAAATGATATTTTATTTGTTCTTCCATATAATAATTTGAGTTGAGAATTCCTATCTTAAACAATCATATTTTCTTTTCTTTTTTCTCCACAAGAACATTATTTTATTTTTATCATAATCACACATTTTTGAAACAAATCACATTTTCAAATAGATTTATATGTAAACATTTCAAAACTAGAAATTAAAGAAAGAATATTACTTCTGTTAATCTAGGAACAACAAATAAGAAATGTTTTCAAGTAGAAAATAATGAGCTTTAAATATAAAATTATTCATTTTCACAGGTGGGTCAGTTATAATTTGAACTTCTTATATTATTTTTATGGAGAAGACAGAGAGCTAGAAGCCAGGTGAAAGTTAGGTGAATTCAGAACCATGTGTAACTGCTGGCTACTTGAGTTCAGTTCTGCCTATGAGAAATCATTATTCACACTCAGGAAGGCAAGGGTGGAAATCAAACAAAAATTTATTAAAAGAATTTACAACACATAGGAAGGGATAGGTAGAGAGAGATAAAAGAACAATCAAGCAGCGTTGGGTAGAAAACAGATCAGAAAAGACTGCGGCTGTGAGCGGGAATCCAACCCAGGTTTTTATATCTTACCTCTCATCCAGAGGGCAAAAGGTGAACTCCCTTTCTCTACTGGACCCAGATTTAGGTAGAAGGTGAAACCCTCTAAGGAGATCAGGATACAAATTTTATATTAAACAATGAATCAATGGTACATCAAGAATGGGGGTCTCCACCCAATTTGATTACAGATTTAGTTTCTGCTATATTCATAGGTCTCTATATCTTTTCCATGGTAGTCAATTTACATCTCAAGAATAGGCGATAGTCAATTTATATCCCAATTTCTGTTACATTCACAATTCTCTTCATCTTTCCTCTGCATCATTCCCCCCCTCAAAATTAATTGGGATCCAGATTCTTCTGGGCCTTTCAGTGAAGACTTCATTGAGGCAGGGTCTGGAGAATGATCATCTGGAAAGCTGGCTGGTATCCTGCAAAGGCTGGTTTCAGAGCTATATAGCTAGAGAAACAAAACTCAAGGAAAAAATTGAGCAAGTAAAAACCAGAGATATTGTAACATAAAAGGCTATTTAACTGAGGTCCAATAATTAGGGGAAAAAAACTAGAAGGTCTGTAAGGGGTTAAGAATTATAAGCCATTATCAAAATAACACCACATGGGATCAGCTTAGACTCCCCACAAAACTCAACCTTTTTTCATTTTCTGGGAAAAAAGGGAAACTCAGAAGGAGGACCAGAGGTCCAATAATTTTCCTACTTTTCTAAAAATCTAGGCTCTAACAAGAAGGGATGTGTTTCTCACCTATGGAGTGAGAGCTTGGAGTGAGCTTGATCTAGTTTCCCAATTCTGGGCAGAAAATTTTTCTCCTGGCTGGCTTGCCATTATGTAGCTGCTTACTACCTGAGTTCAGTTCTGCCTATGAGGAATCATTATTCAGACTCAGGAAAGCAAGGGTGGAAATCAAACAAAAATTTATTAAAAGAAGTTACAACACATAGGAAGGGATAGGTAGAGAGAGATAAAAGAACAGCCAAGCAGCATTGGGTAGAAAACAGATCAGAAAAGACTGCGGCCTTGAGCAGGAGAGTCCAACCCAGGTTTTTATGTCTTGCCTCTCATCCAGAGGGCAAAAGGTGAACTCCTTTTCTCTACTAGATCCAGATTTTGGTTGAAGGTGAAACCCTCTAAGGAGATCAATTTTACATTAAACATTGAATCCATGGTACATCACGAATGGGGATCTCTACCCAATTTGATTACAGATTTAGTTTCTGCTACATTCATAGTTCTCTATATCTTTTCTATGGTAGGCAATTTACATCTCCACTCAATTTCTTTCTGTTATATTCACAATTCTTTTCATCTTTGCCCTGCATCAAGAGGATTGGGCATTGTTTTTGAAACTGGAGAAAATAAAGGAGGACAAACAAAACCAAATCATCCCTACTCTATAAAGGAGGACAAACAAAACCAAATCATGGCTACTCTAAGGGCAGGGAGACAAGGATATAAAAATTAAACCAGACTGACAAAAAAATTAGATTAAAAAGTGTGTTTCTGTAGGAAAGGTGTTAGCAATTGGGGAATCAGGATAGACTATTTTTAGAAGGTGGCAGATGAGCCAATTTTTTTGGACAGAGGAGGGGTGGTGGTGGTCTGGGTCTCTCTGGCTCATCCACCTTGCACACTTGCTAGACACATCTAGACTTGATCTCACTACTCATTTTCACAGAATTTTGATGTGCTTTGTTTTTGACCTGAACCAGTGAGTCCTTCCTTAGTGGAGCTGAAGTAAAAATGTGGACACTGGATTGGCTTATTCGTGGCTGCCTACAGCCCCCAAACTCATGTAATACCACATCATCAACTCCCTCTATGGCAGGCAACCCACCAGGCTAAGCTTGGAAGGAAGCTCTAGGTATCTCTGAAGGCAGCGCTGGGCAGAGAGTTGAAAGCCTGTGTAAAGGAATGGAGATAAGGAGTATATCAAGATGAGGAAACAGCATTGAGGCCAATTTACTTGGGATATAGACGGCTGAAAGGAGAGTAACTTTCCATTAACCTGGAAGTGTAGGTTAAACCTAAGTATTAGAAAGGCATTAAATACCAGACAACAGTTTGTATTTTATCCTACAGTAATATTTCAAAAACTATAGAGTACATAAACTTCTAAGGGATTTGTACATAGATTTCAAGGAGACTATGAACTTGGTGGGGAGGGGAAAAACCCCCAAAAGATAAAAACAAAAACATAGCCTATTTTTACTAATTTCCAACCAAAAATTAGCAATTAAAGTTTAGGTCAATTAGGCTTCAAAATTATTGCTAAAGGGGTCCATGACACACGAGAAAATTTAAGGAATATTGTCCTCAGGAGAATCAGGAACATTAGGACTTCATAAGTGGCATGACAACATGTGTAGATCTGAACTTTATAAATATTATTTTGGCAACTCTGGAGAATAGAATGACATGGGAATAAATGTATTCAGGGGGATGAATTTGAAGGCTCTTGAAATAGCCCAGGAAATAGATAATGAGGCCAGGAACCGAGGTTGTGTCATGAGTAAAGACAAAAGGACAGAACAAAAGGACAAAGAAGTCATTGTTATTTCATTGGGATCGTGAGGTTGATGATATCCTTCCTATCAGGGAGGTGATGCCATAACAAGTGAATTGGATTTGAGTGAGGGGGAAATGGACTAAGTCACCAGCCCCACTTTCCCCTCCAGAGCCGTCTGGGTCCAGTGGCCAGATATGAGTTAAGATGACTGGTTACGGCTCTATATGGGAGGCAATCAGGGTTAAGTGACTTGTCCAAGGCCACACAGCTAATAAGTGTCTGAAGCTGAATCTTCCTGATTCCAAGACTAGTACAAGGGCACAAATGGAGGACTAGTCTTGGCAAGGGGGTGGAACATCTCTTCATCAGGGGCTACAATAAATTAGGAGAGGATGGTTTTTGAAAGGAATTTTGAGATGGAATAGGAAGATTGAGATGAAGAGCATGGTCATAAAATATAGCCTTTTTTTCTCAGAAAGCAGCTGGTGACTTTTTTTTTGTTTGTTTTTTTTTTTCAGAGTGAGAAGGGAGGTGAAGTAGAGACTTGAGAGAGGAGGAGGAGTGAGTCTAATACACTACAAAGTCCATTAGGAAAGAATTGCCTTGCAGGAGTGTGGTCTCAGGTGAGATTAGAGAACAGAGACTTGCAGTAATTCAATCCTCATGATTATATGACTTCTTCTCTCAGCACTGAGCAGGATGTTGAGGAAGAGGGGAGGTTTTCATTTAGTAGTTTGACCCTGGGTAATTCATTCAAACTCTTGAAACTTCAGTAAAACAGAGGGGTGCAACTAGATGACCTCAGATTACTTCTAGCTCTGCAACTAATATTAAATTTATATTCATGGAGACCTAAGGCTGACTCTTGATTCCTATCATAAGCTTCAATTTTTTAAAATCACATTTCAAATAAGAATTCTACCTTTCCAGGGTTATAGGCAAAAGACTTGATAGACTTTAAATCTAGCAAAATTATTATTAATAGTAAATGTGTCTCACTGTATAACTTTAAATAGTGACTTTTAATATTTCTTTGTTCTCTTTCTAACAGTCTGCCTAAAGATGAAAAATTCTACAAGGCTGGACCCCAATCATGGATGGAGGCTCTCTGAGCTTCTAAATGAACTACAACGAATCCATCGAGATGATGTTAAACTTTATACCTCAGGACACCTGAACCCCAATAAACTCTTCAATCCTAATAAACCCACTTGTTTCTGGTCTGGTTCCCTTGGACCAATCAGAAAAAGGACTGTGCAAAAAGATCAATATGATGAGAAATTAGCAAACATGGAAGATGCTTTGTCTGAATTTACCTTTAATACTGCTCTGATCCCAGCAGCTTCTGATCATCCTGGCTTCTTGAAGGCTGTGGTCACTGAGTCAAAGAGTAGTTTATTTCCTACCCTTCCAATCTCTGATATAGCAATTGAAGAAAAACTGAAAGAAGACAAAAAGAAATTACAAGATGAAACGTTTAAGAAAGATCTCAGATTGCCAGAGCTCCGACTGCTGAAGTATAAACCAGCCAAAAATAGTCGCCAGTGCCTTTCTTCTTTTTCTTCCAGAGATGAGTACCAATTTATTCACTCCTGTTTGTCTAGTGTGACTAAAAAGGATAAATTTCTTAAATTTTTGAAAATTGAAAAAGAAGTGGTTGCAAAGCAAGATCTGATGGAAAGTGATTTCACTGGGAGAAAGGTTGCCATAAGCCATGAAAAGAAGTTGGAAAAGGTACGAATGGACAAGTCACTTAACCTCTCTTTGTGTAGGTTTCTCATCTGGAGTTTGCAGTACCTACCTTGTAGAGTGGTTAAGTTTAGATAATGAATATAAAAAAGACTTTAAGCTTTAAAGGTGTTATATAAAAGTATGACTTCTTATTCTCTCACCTTTTTGTTTTTCCTAGGTTTTTTGTTGCTCTTTTTTTCCTTTTTTCCTTTTTCTCCTTCTTTTTCTTTTTTCTCCCCCTTACCGATTATTCCCCCCCCTTTTTTCATTTTTCTCTACTTCCTTCACCAACTCAACTTACATAAATAAATTAGAGGCATTGCCTATATTGATGGCTGCTGAAAAAGCTTTACAAAACTTTCTCAACTATGTTCATTAGTAGTATCCTCACTTATTACTAGCATTAGATGATCAAGAGATCAGAAGACATAGGGCAGCATTTGGATTGCTTCCATAAGTGCGTTATGCTTCAATCATTTAGCAGGAAAATGGCAATGAATCCTTGTAATTCATCAACGTACATATCTGGAGGTACTGGAGATACAGGGACAAGCAATGAATGGTACATGCTCTTAAATAGCTTATATTCTATCATAATACCAAGCAATATCAGTGTCCTTTACCTCAAGTCATTTAATGACATTCAATACATCCTTTTACCTTAACTAACCTAAAAAAAAAAAACATCCCAAATGGTCCAGATTTGAAATTCTCCATCTGTGACTACATAATTCATTGTCTCAGTTTTCACCTTTGGTGAGCATGACTTTCCCTGTTTTCTTAGTATTAATAATCAGAACATCATTGAACAATGTTATCACTTGACCCATCTTTAATGAACCTGGTATGAATTTGAGCTATGCAGGAAATAAAACTTCTTTGAGAAACTTTAAAGTAGTATTTTGCTCTAGTAAATCAAATTGGTTTTTTTTTTATAGTCAACAAACAATAAGCAAGGAGACCTCTATTTTATCTACAACTTTCTATCCATGAGATTCAAATTCTTCTTAAATGTACAAGCTGTGTAATCAAGAGGAAGTTGATTAACCCATTCTGGAAGTCAGTTTTCCTAACTATCATATGGAAATAAAGATAACTAGAAATAAATCAAAGGGCTTTTGTAAGAATCAGATATATGTATGTAAAATACTTTAAAACTTGAAGCACTATATAGACACATTCTGCTATTATTATTGTCATCATAATTATTAGCATTGATTGTATGTCTATACAGACATAGTCTGCTATAGATTTTCATTTTTAAAAGCCTAGATGCTAGTGATGGAAAGAAAAAGACTTGTATTCTTCCAAAGACACAATATAGATATAAGATATTTGAAGAGAGAGGCCAGCTAGGTGGTGCAGTGGATAGAGCACTGGTCCTGCAATTCAGGGACTTGAGTTCAAATCCAACCTCAAACACTTGATGCTTATTAGCTGTGTGACTTTGGGCAAGTCACTTAACTCCATTGCCTTACAGAAAACAAAACAAAACGAAAAACTTGACTGAAATTGAGCACTAACAAAATGGGGTTGTGGGGGCAAGGAGAAAGGATAAGAGAAGATTTCACAGGAAGCAGTGGCACTTGTGTTTTGAAGGAAGATAAGAATTTTCAGAGTTAGAGATCAGTAGGAACATATGAGGTTATGGTTAGATAGCAACTAATTTGGAAAAAAAGACAATCATTTTAATGTATAGTAAGCCCAGCAGGAGTCAACAGTGTGATATGATATCCAAGGGAACTAATAGTAAGCAATAAACATTTATTAAGGGGCAGCTAGGTAGTGCAGTGGATAGAGCACTGGTCCTGCAATTCAGGGACTTGAGTTCAAATCCAACCTCAAACACTTGATGTTTATTAGCTGTGTGACTTTGGGCAAGTCACTTAACTCCATTGCCTTACAGAAAACAAAACAAAACGAAAAACTTGACTGAAATTGAGCACTAACAAAATGGGGTTGTGGGGGCAAGGAGAAAGAATAAGAGAAGATTTCACAGGAAGCAGTGGCACTTGTGTTTTGAAGGAAGATAAGAATTTTCAGAGTTAGAGATCAGTAGGAACATATGAGGTTATGGTTAGATAGCAACTAATTTGGAAAAAAAGACAATCATTTTAATGTATAGTAAGCCCAGCAGGAGTCAACAGTGTGATATGATATCCAAGGGAACTAATAGTAAGCAATAAACATTTATTAAGGGGCAGCTAGGTAGTGCAGTGGATAGAGCCCCAGCCCTGGGAGTCAGGAGGAACTGAGTTCAAATCCAATCTCAGACACTTAATAATTACCTAGCTGTGTGACCTTGAACAGCAAAAAAATTATTAAATACCTACAACATGCCAAATACCTGGCTAAGCCCTAGGGATGCAATTTATAAAAAGAAAGAGCATCACTGCCCTCAATGAGTTTGCAATCTAAAGGGAAAGTCAACATACAAAGGATGAAGGAAAGAGGGAATGGGGGAAGATGGGACACCAGGGAGTGCCCAGGTGCTGGGGCATCTTATTGTGTGGAGTTGAAAGTCAGCAGTTTCTGCCCTCACCAGAGGAAGGGGAGAGGAGGCTGCAGGAGGTGTTGCCAATTGGACCTGAGGGAGCAGCAGAATTTAGAAGTGATGAGCTTATCCTTGGGGGGTGTCTGGCTCCTAGGATTTGAAATCAAGCAGGGCAGCAGATGGGAAATAGAGAGACTGTTTTAAGAGAGAAATAGTGCCAAAAACTAGATTGGTGATATACGATATTTTCTGTAGATCTTGTATTATGTTCCTCCTGGTGCCACATTTTAAGATGGCCATTTTTATTTTTCAGTTGAGGATCAACCAGAGAAGGGTGACCAAAATTGTAAATTACTTCAAGATTATAGCATATGGGGATCAGGACATCTAGGTGATCATATTCAATAAAATGCTGGACTTGAAGTCAAGAAGACAGGAGTTCAAACCTTGCCTCATTTAACTGCTAGACAAGTCACTTAATTTCTCTCAGCTTAGTTTTCTCATCTGTAAAATGAGGATAATTAAAAATATCTGCCTCAAAGGGTTATGGTAAATAACATAACACTTTGGAAACCTTTAGTCTTCCTGATATTAGCAAATTTTTGTACTTAGAAGTCATGGGTAAAAGTTGCAAAGAGGCAAATTTCAGTTCTAAGGAAGAAAAATAACTCTTGGGGTCATCCAAATGTAGATTAGGCTGCCTTGGAAAAGAAAGTGGTATTCCCTCATTATGTTGATGATGATATTTGTCCTTTGTTCTGAAAGAAGACCACAATATCAGGGAGGTGATATCATGACAAGCAAATGAATTGGATTTGGGTAGGGGGGTGCTGTGCTAAGTCCCCAGCCTCACTTTCTCTTCTGGAGTATCTAGGTCCAGTGGTTGGATATGAATCAGGGCTAGAGATGACCCTGAATATGAGACAATCAGGGATAAGTGATTTGTCCAAGGTCACATAGCTAGTGTCAAGTGTCTGAGGTCGAATTTGAATTCGGGTCCTCCTGACTCCAGGATTGGTTCTCTTCACCACTATATCAACCAGCTGCCCTAAATAAGGCCCTCACTATAGGTCTTTAAGCAAGCATGGACTGGATCCAGTTCATACAGATTCATGAGCTAACAGATTTTTGTGTGAAAATTCACACCTCAGAAATCAGCAAACACTATAAATTAATTGTCTGGTCTGAAAACAAGTGATAGGGAAAATATTAATGATTCAGATTAAGCCTAAAAAATTTGCAATACATACAGAGTGGGTTTGTTAAATATTTACCAACACACTACTCCTTTAAGAAGAATTAGAGTCAGAAATTTTATAAAAGGCATTCTTGTTCAGGTATGGATCAGAATGTTTATTTAGATCCCATTCAACTCTGAGAAATTTTTGAGCGACTGAGAATTTTTGAATAAAGAAATGAAATAAAGGAGTGAAAGGGCAAAGTATGCCTAAAAAATAATTTAACAGCTATGGGAAAGAAAATCTGGTAAAGAATGACACTTGAAGAAAGGAGAACAATTAAGAAGCCATGACAATTATTTGTACAAAAAAAAGATGACAAGGGCCTAAAATTTGGGGTAGGTAAATTCTAGAGGAAGTTGAGGGTTTGAAACCCTCAGAACTGTGGTGAAATATTCTCAGGCAATCAATAGGTGGCTTTGATTAAGATTGTTCAAGTAGATGGCAAAAGACTTTTCCCCTTTTTCCCTAAAGGCATGAGTCTGGAGATTCAGGTCAGGAAGGAGGAATTTATAGTTATTTATGTATGAAATAAATAAGCTTGGATATGATTTTTTTTAGGTTTTTTCAAGGCAAATGGGGTTAAGTGGCTTGCCCAAGGCCACACAGCTAGGTAATTATTAAGTGTCTGAGAGCGGATTTGAACCCAGGTACTCCTGACTCCAGGGCCGGCGCTTTATCCACTGTGCCACCTAGCCACCCCGGATATGATTTTGACTGTGGAAATAGAGGAGGCAAGAAAAATGATCTTGGAAAAGAAGATGGAGGGATAAATGGACCTAGTGAATTATTGAGTAAAGAAGGGAAGGTTTCTTCTAATGGGAAACTAGGATATCATAGGCTGTATATGTTGTAGTGATTGAAAGTATGGATGGTGGGGCAGCCAGGTGGAACAGTGGATAGAGCATCAGCCCTGGAGTCAGGAGGACCTGAGTTCAAATCCGACCTCAGACACTTCATAATTACCTAGCTGTGTGGCCTTGGGCAAGCCACTTAACCCCATTTGCCTTGCAAAAACCTAAAACAAAAAAAAAAAGAAAAAAGAGTATGAATAATGGGAAAACAAGTTTGTAGTGAAAGATATCTTCCTATAATGAATTACTAATTCTGATTTTCTTCAAGGAACTCCAGATAATGAATGAAAATGATTATACCCAAAGTAACAGACTGCAGGTGTTTGGGAACGTCTTTGATGACATTTGTAATAGTTCTTTTGTGTATGGTGACCTCTTGAAGGAAGTGAAGGTAACAAGACCTCAAACATATTCATTTTTTTGAGTTCTTTAATTTCCTTAATAGTACTTCTCCCACAAAAAATCTTAATCAAAAAGGTTCATGTATTTTCGTATGGCATAATCTAAATTGTAAGGTTCACTGAAGGAAATACTGTCTTCAGAGGACTAGCTTTCTAAATTTAAAAAGGTTTATTCCAAGGTCAGTTGTAGGATAATGGATTTTTGGTTGTTATTTTTCTCTTGCTACAGCAACGCTTAAAGATCATCAGTGAAGTTTTAGATGGGTTGCAATCATCATTAGCACAAGTAATCACACAAAACTCATATTCTTTATATAGATTTAAAATATGAGCTATAGAAGCTGTAATTGTCATAGTTAAATATTATTTATATATTCCACAGAGACATTTAGATAGAGTAATTTATTAATAATATTTCATGAGAGAAAAACATGACTCATTGCTGAAGCTAAGTTAGAATAAGATGATTCCTTTTGAATCCAAAGTGGTACCAGGATGCTCACTGTGAAAAGTCCTAGGTTTTGAAATGTGTTTCCACTGATGCTACACAACAAACCAAGTTCATTGACTTTGGTCTTGTGGTATGAAGTAATTATATGAAGTACGTATTAGGTAATCGCTTTTGACACTATAAATACTAGGTCAGTGAACACTAAAAGTTAACCTTGGAAGTAAATTTTTTAAGGGACAATATATTTTTAAAAATCACCCAAATAATAACATGAAATATTTAACAAAGGTTATGGTCCAAAACATAATTTAGAATAGAAATCCTTGTCAGGAGATGTTTGCAATGTTAGAAAATTTTCTGAAAGGAAATTGTTGCATATTATCACCTCCTGTCTTAAAAACACTTTTCAATTCCTTTTATTGATTTAGAATGAATATGAACTCTACATGGCGATTCTTCTGGATTCCCAGTCTTCTATTCACAAGAAGGTAACAGATACTCGTGAAAGTCTTAAAATAGGATGTTTAAGTGTTCTGGTGAACTTCAAAGTCCATGAATAGCTTCACTATTTGAAGATATTCAATGAATAGTTCAAATTTGAACTTTGCACCAATTTGCTAAACAAATTAAAGTAATAAATAGTAGTGCAGAAAGGACTGTCATCTTATTTAAGGGAGGAACTTGCTTTTAAACCTTTGGCAATCATCTGCATGCAAGCCTTTCATGCATTAACTACAAAGAGATTTTAAAAAATCATTGCAGTTAGGACAATGATATCTATTTTCCAACACTGTTTATAGTTATTTCTTGGGACTGTTCATCTCAAAAGTAATTAAAAGTTAAAGGATTTAACTTGTTAAAGTTCTTGCTCATTCAGAGTGGTATTCCCCCAAGTGGTTGGAATTGGTAAGCTAAGAAAATTGAAAACATAAATTACCTGAGGAGACATTTGATTTTTACCATCTCTTACATAATCCTCTAATCATAGAAATTCTAAAACTGAGTTAAATTTCAATTGCATCTTCAATTTCAAAAGAATTTCAACACGAATTTCAATGTAAGTAAAGGCAAAGAGAAATACTTTAAAGAAATGACAAGAGATTACAGAAATGCAGCATCTTTCTCTGCCCCGAATATTCTCCTGACATGCTTGTTAATAAAAACACATTTTATGCGGTAAACAAGGAGAGCTATCAACAGCTTTCACAGCTTATCACTCCTCAACCTTTGACTCCAAGACTTTGCTCAGATCCACCCAAGTTCATCTTTGATCCACCAAGGCAATGAACTGATAAAATAGTATGGCCTGGGGGACAGGAGCCTGGATTTGAAGTTAAGAAGAACTGGATTCAAATCCTGTCTTAGACTCTTAGCTCTATAAACTTCATTTTTAACTTCACCATGCCTCAGTTTTCTCACCTCTAAAATGAAATGTTGAACTATATTTGATGACTTGCAAGGTTTGATCCTGCCTGTGCATACCTGAAACCGTGGCTGTCCAAACAGCTTCATTAAGAGAAGAAAATGAGAAGCTAAAATATAGTTAGACAGGAAAGCAACAAGGCAGCAGGTCTTGTTGTATGCCAGGTATTATCCTAAGCATGGGGAATGCAAATAAAAATATAACATCCTGGCCCTCAAGGATCTGATGTTCTAATGGGGAAAGAACAGTTACAAGAGGAACCTGGAAAGGTGAGGACAAGGAGCCCTTTGTGGGAAGGAAGAGAATTAAAATTGGCTGGCCCAGACTCCTTCCAAAGGAGAAGGGCTTCTTGTGGTTGTCGTTTATTCTGTGATCTGGAACAAGACCTTGACATCAAGATGGTGATGCCATGACAAGCACATGAATTGGATTTAAGTGAGGGAGGCTGTACTAAGTCACCAGCCTCACTTTCTCTTGTGGAACCAAGTGCCTGAGGTCAGATCCAAACTTCTGTCCTCCTGACTCTAGGGTCAGTGCTTTATCTACTGAGCCACCTGGCTGCCCCATGATATTTATAACATCATTCACCTGCTATATTTGGTCAAGCATTTAATTAAATCAGCCCTAAAAGGCTCCTAGATTTATTGAATTTTTGAAGTCCACTCCAGACCAAATGACTCATGGACCCAATGTTCTCCTCCCCTGCTCTAGGATGAGGAGGTCAAAAGTACCAAGAGAAGTGATAACTAGGTAGTGCAGTGGATAGAGCACCGGCCCTGGAGTCAGGAAAACCTGAGTTCAAAATGGACCTCAGACACTTAATAATTACCTAGCTGTGTGACCTTGGGCAAGTCACTGAACCCCATTGCCTTAAAATAAATAAAATAAAATTCAAAAAAAAGAAGAAAAGTACCAATAGAAATTCCAAGTGAACTAACATTTGAGGTATTGTGGTAGAGTCAGTGGGGGGGGGGGAATAAAATCTTATTGGGTGAATAAGAAAGATAAAAGAGAGAGGTGCTAATGGTAGCAGATAGAAAGAGTATTTTAAGAATGCTATCAGTTCACCTCTTTCTCTGGGAAATTAGAAAAAAGAAAAATAGCAAAAACAAAACAAAAATATTTTGCAGGGCTGAAAGTTTTAAAACTCTATAGAATTGTTGGCCAAATAAGTATTCAAAAATTTGTCCCGAACTGTTCTGTAATTCCTGGTACATTACAGAGTTTTAAAAAAGAAAAAAAAAAGAATCACACACACCAAAGTGGATAAGACAAAAATTCTCTAATATGAGTGATTTGAACTCATATACAGGAAATCATAGATAGATAGAAAGAAAAGCAAAGTTCAGAATGAAGTACACTTTGGGATCTCCTCTACCAGAGTGGGAGGGTCACCAGGCTTCCCAGGTGAGGTCTTTAGTCCCTGACAGAGGAGGAAGGTTACAATGCTTAGACTGGTCTCCGAGGTCATGCAGCCAAAGTCTCATTACTTCTCTAAGTAATGCCTAAATTTTGTTGCTTCCACATTGGAGCTCCTCAGATGATGAAAGTAGGACCATGATTTTGACAGAGTTGGGAAGCAAGTCATTCCACCAAGGAGGAAGGGTATTTATAGAATAAAGAGCCCTTACCCCATAGTTAGTGGATGAGAGTTCTCCATCCAGGTACCTCCAGACCTACCATGATGCGGTGGGTCCATCTAATGCCAGGTTGGCTTATTCCATGCCCCACTTCTCAACTTGGGGCACCATCTTCCTTTACTGACTCTCCACATTACTCTCCTTCTCCTCCTTTTACCCAATTTTTTTTCTCTGTATCACCACCCTTTGGCATAATGCCTGGTATTAAGTACATAGTAAGTTAGTTCATTCATCATTCAAATCCCTTTTCTATTACTCCCATTAGTAATAATCAACCTTGCGTAAGTCTCTCCAATTCTCTGGCCCTTAGGCTCTTCATTGATAAAAGAAGGGAGTTAGAATAGATGACTTTAGTGTTTCTGATAAAGACCTCATTTCTAAAACATTTAACTGAGTCAAATTTATAAGACTACAAATCATTCCTCAATTGAGAAATGGTCAAAGGTTATGAATGGTCAGTTTTCAGATGAAAGGATTAAAGTTATCTATAGGCATATGAAAAAATGCTCTAAGTCACCATTAATTGGAGAAATGCAAATTAAAACATCTCTGAGGTATCACTTCACACCTATCAGATGGGCCAATATAACAAAAAAGGAAAACGATCAATATTGAAGGGGGAAACTAGGACACTATTCAGTTCTTTTGATGGTGGAGTTCAGAGTTGCATTCTGAAGAGCAATTTGGAACTATGTCCAAAGGGTTATAAAACTGTACATACCCTTTGATCTATCAATATTTCTACTGTGTCTCTATCCAGAAGAGATCATAAAAAGGGGGGGGGGGGGAGATTCACATGTACAAGAATCTTCATAGCAGTTCTTTTTGTGTTGGCAAAAAATTGAAAATTGAGGGAATGCCCATCAATTTGGGAATGGCTAAACAAGTTGTGGTATGTGAATTTAATGGAATATCATTGCTCTATTAAGAAATGATGAGCAGGCAGATTTCAGAAAGACTTACATGAACTGATGCTGACTGAAGTGAGCAGAATCAGATGAATATTGTATACCTTAACAGCAACATTGGGTGATGACCAACTATGATGGACTTAGCCTCTCAGTGATCAAGGACAATTTTAAAAGACCTGTGATGGAAAATGCCATTCACATCAAGAGAAAGAACTATGGAGTCTGTGTGCAGATCAAAGCATACTATTTTCACCTTTTTAGATTTGTTTTTTAGTTTTTTTTTCTTCTCATGGCTCCACCCCCCCCTTTTTGTTCTGATTCTTTTTTCACAGTGTGACTAATATGAAAATATGTGTAACATGATTGTGCATGTATAATGCATTTCAGATTATTTGCTGTCCTAGGGTGGAGGGAGGGATAGTTGTGAGAAAGAAACTTTACAAAAATGAATGCTGAAAATTTTCTTTATACATAATTGGGGGGGAAAAAGAATAAATGGCTTCAGCCTCAATTTTTTTTTCAAAGCATTGCTTAACTGTATTTTCCTTCATCCTATTTCTCCCCATGTATTTTATTGTCTCTCTCCTTTCACTTAGTCCCTCCTCGAAGGGACTAAGTTTGCTTCTGATTGCCCCTTCCCCCAATCTGCCCTTTCTTCTATGCGTTCTCAGGTGTTGCTCCCCTTACCAGTTGTGAGCTGAGAACTCCAATAGTAGCCACTGCTGATTCAGTGGTTCCCAATGCCAGCTCCTGGTTTTCTGGGGGCTGGGGGGGACTGTGCTACAGACTTTTTTACTGACTACCTAATCTGTCTTCCACTGGAAAACTGTTTCCCTCTGTCTTGTTGTGGTTCCTGCTTCTCTAGCATTCTTTTAGTCATTATATAAAGGTATTTGGAGAGATCTGAGGAGAGCTCAGGCAAGTTCCATGCTTGACCCCGCCATCTTGTCTCCAACCAGTTCATTTCTTGATTTCATCTAATTCAAATGTAACCCATGGATTTTGTGACTCTGGTTTCCCTTGAGTTACTGGCTTTAGGGTGGAATATTTTGGGAGAAAGAACCCATCGATTCCTTCAATCTCCCACCCTGGTTCAGCTGGGAAACTCAAAAATCAATTGAAATTGACTTTGTATTTTGCTAGCAGACTAGATCAAGAAAATGGCTTTTATAAGCAAAATATTTAGCTGAAATTATTTAATTAGCAAGAGAATAGAAAATAAAACCATAACACTAAACACTTTCAAGAGGAATTACAATCCAGGGGCCTCTGATTTTCCCCAATATTTTTAGAATGGGGGAAAAGGAAAAATAGCTATTTAATGCCTACTTTATTCCAGGCACTATGTTAGGCACTTTACAATATTATCTCAATTTTTCCTCACAACAACCTTCTTTATGGTTAGGTGCTGTTTTTATCCCCATTTTACAGGTGAGCTAACTGAGTGAGCCAAATTTTAAGTGACTTGCTCAGATCACCCTGCTATTAAGTATCTGAGGCTGGATTTGAATTTAAGTTTTCCTAATTCTAGACCCATGACTCTGCCTATGATGCCACACAGATGAAGAGAGAAATCTATTGATGCCTCTAAAACTTGCTATTTCCTTACCAAAATGAGGTATGACCTGACTTTAATGGGGGTGAGTGCTAGCTAGCCCTAATAAGATAGATAAGAACTCTAGTTAGATTCTTTAAAATTCAAGTTTGGAAAAGCAGCATCAGAGTCCAGAAGATGTGGGTCCATGTCTGCTTCTGAAACATCTTGGTTATGAGATCCTGGGGAAATCATTTCACTCCTCAGTGTCCCAAATAATTTTAAAACTATAAGTAAACAACCAAACTGTGGTAAATTATATTGATATCACAGGTCCTATCAAAAACTTAAGATAATTTTAAAGGAAATTCAAAGTAGCATATAATTATCTCAATGAATTATACTTTAAAATTTAATGTACTAAACACAATCATTCTATAATTACTCCAAGTTGTAAAATCTAATGTTTAAACAATAAAGATCTGGACTTTAGAAGTTACTTCTTACTTATGAAGTAAAAGAGATATTATCTATCTATCTATCTATCTATCTAAGTCCCTAATGGAATTCCCTATTTTATACCTGAGGTGATGCAGAAACCTAGACTGGTTTCCCATCTCTATGATAGAATCCTAATATGCATGGTAGCCAGAGGATTTAGGTTCAAATCCTGGCTCTGACCACTCTTCCCATCCAAACTTGAACAAATTGCTTCATTCCTCTGGGTCTGTTTTTTCCTTTGTAAACATGAGGAGACTGGATCAGAATACTTCTAAATCCCCTTTAAACTACAAATCTATGATCCTGACTATCTCATTGGAAGAATGATGAGATGATGTAATCTGCACATGGATCTACATATCAAATATCTATTGATTTCTACTTCACAGAAGGAAGTCTTTTCCTCTATCAGCTTCTCTAAGTTTATTCTTGGCAATAACGAAACTTGCTGCCCACTTGTGATCCCTTTTTCCTTCTGTAGGAATGGGTTTAATTATGCCTTTCATAATGGCTTTTTCCTCTTATTATTCTGTATTCCAAGAATCCCTGTTTTTAAGTCAAAGTCTATTCATCCAGATGGTATGCATTGAACTTTGTTTCTTATGGGAAATTAGGTCCTTGAAACCATCTATCTAGAGGAGTAGTAGTTCTTTGGGAGAAAGCGTCATAGAAAATGGAATTGCAGTCTTCTTTTTCCCAGTCCTAGCTTTTGTTGTTCTACATGTTCTACAAAATGGAAGAATACCAAGTTGGGGAGCAGCTATGAATGGAAAGCAATATTATTTAAATCTCTTATCATCATATTACATAGAATGTCTCTGGTTGAATTTCATAATATCTGCCTGAAGCAAACATTTGAAGGAGCTCTACATTCTGAAATTTGCTCTTTAACATGA
The DNA here is from genome assembly GCF_037893015.1 of Macrotis lagotis. Classification (NCBI taxonomy): domain Eukaryota; kingdom Metazoa; phylum Chordata; class Mammalia; order Peramelemorphia; family Peramelidae; genus Macrotis; species Macrotis lagotis. The sequence goes on along the minus strand of NC_133662.1, from coordinate 183,419,914 downwards.
AATGTCTTGCTTATTTTGTAACGTAGTCTAATGAAGTAGCAAGATTAGCTTACATTATTGGTTTTGAGTCTTGAGTCTTGTAATCTTTTATAGACATACGTTGTTCTTCCCATTTTTTACAAATAAAATATTTTCTCAAGTGGAAATAAAATTAGATTCTTAAACATAGCTTATTTTTATCTGGACTATTTGGGAAGAAGTCTGACATTTGCACTGCCTGACTTAAACCAATGATTATTGAAGGAACTGGCTTTGAAATCTCCTGTGAGTTTTTGGAGCACAACCCAGAAAATATTCTCAGCAAATGCAGTTTTCTCAGAAAGAGATACAGACGTATGAACTTCTGGGAAGTAAAAGGTGCTCAACTATTTTGTTTCTAAAGAGTTTATTTTTTTGAATTCAACTCAGCTCCTATTGTTTTATTATTTGAAATTTTTTTCCATTTGTTTCTTCTTGGAGAAGGCAACTATCAAAAGAACATCACAAAGAGTAGATAAGGTCATTATAATGAATGATGGTGAGAAGAACTACTTAACACTGGTTCCTGATTGCTCAGTCTTTGGACTGAACAGAACAGAATACCACTTATGGATATTTGACACCATAGCTAGGTGAGTAAGGAAAGAACATAAAAAAATACTTTGATGAGTTCAAAGTACTAGTTCAAGATGGACCAGAATGCTAGATGAACTGCAGAATACCATTGTTGAGTCAATCACTGCAAGTGAATGATGAGAGAATGTAGAGGAAAGGAGAGATGCCAGAGGAGCAAAGAAAGGAACATTCCATCCTATCTTTCAAGAAGGAGAAGAAAATGAAATTTTTAAATAACAGTCCTTTGACCTCAGTCAAGTAGGAAGAGAATCAGGAGTATCTCAGTAGTATCCTGAGAGAAGAGGCTATCAAGTCAAAGATAAAGGGTAATAAAGAGTGTCAAAGACACAGATCAAGAAAAATGAGGATTAAGAAAATAATACAACCAGATAGTTTAGAATTAGTTGAATCAAAGAACCCAAAGAAAAATTAGTACCAATTAGAAATTCTCACTTGTGGAGTGGCCCAGGAATTGTCTTTGTGCATTTTTTATAGATGACTTGAACATAGGCATAATGGCAAACATCAAAGCATAGATATCCTTGGGGGTTGTGGTGTGGGATACCCAATACACTGGAAGACAAAGAATTCAAAAAGTTTTTTTTACAAACTAGAACATTGGATTGCACATAAGACCCACTTTAATAGGGCTAAAGAGAAAAATCACTTAATTAGATTGAAAAAAAATCACAAACCTAAGAAGGGGAGTGAGGTTAGAGGTAGGTTCCAAAATTAAAGACCTGAAGATTTCAGGGGACTGTAAACTCAATATTTATCAAAAGTACATAAGACTTGGAATCAAAATAAAGCCTAATGCAATCTTATGTTGCCTTAAGAGGTATAATGTCTTGCTCAGACCATGTCTGGAGCATTCTAGTTTCAGTTCTAAGCTCTTCATTTCAGGAATAAGCTGAGTAATCACAGGATAATCAGGTTAGTAAATTTCTTAAGATTATGTTTTGTTTTTTGTTTTTAGATTTTTGCAAGGCAAATGGGGTTAAGTGGCTTGCCCAAGGCCACACAGCTAGGTAATTATAAAGTGTATGAGACCGGATTTGAACCCAGGTACTCCTGACTCCAAGGCTGGTGCTTTATCCACTACGCCACCTAGCCGCCCCAAGATTATGTTTTATGAGGAGTTTTTGAAGGTTTAGAAAAGGGCTCCTCTACTTGAGGTCTGTGACCATTTTTGGTTATTTTGAAAACTTCATTTCCTAATAATTGATTTTTTTTGTAATTTTATGTAGTTTTTGCAGGTAAAATATTATTCTAAGGAGGGGGCTATGAGCTTCACTAGACAACCAAAAAGGTCCGTAATTCAAAAACTCTCAGTGTAGTTAGTGTTTACCTGATGAAGAGAAGTCTCAGGAAGAATATGATAATGGCCTTCAGTTATGTGAAGTACCATTATGTGGAAGAGAAAATTATATTTCATCTGCTTGGCCTCAAAGGGCAGATCTCCCAGTAGTGGGCAGAAGTAGTTAAGAGAGATCAGCTCAATGTAAGGAATCACTTTCTGACAATGAGTACTAACTAAATTTGGAATTTAGGGCAGCTTTGTGGTTCAGTGGATAGAGTATAGGATTTGGGATAGAGTCAGGAAGACTCATCTTCCTGAGTTTAAATCTGGCCGCAGATGTTTACTAATTGTGTGATCCTGGGCAAGTTGCTTAGCCCTGTTTCCCTCAGTTTCCTAATCTGAGAAATGTGTGACAGAAGGAAGTGGAAAACCACTCCAGTATCTTTGCCAAGAAAACCCCAAATGAAGTCACAAAGAGTTGGACAGAACTGAAAAATACCTGAATGACAACAAAAATTTGGAATGGGCTACTCAGGAATTAGCAGGTTTCCCTTCACTGGAGGTCATTAAATAGAGTATAAATAACTTCAGTCAACAAACATTTAGTAAACACTTATTCTATTCCAGACACTGTGCTTGGGATAAAAATAAAAATGAAATGATCCCTTCCCTCAAAATCTTTACATTCTTTTGAAGGAGACAGCATGTAGACAATTGGGTGATTATCAAATAAATATATATTTTTGGAGGGGAGCCACTAGTAGTTGAAGGTATCCCAAAACACCTCATGTAGGTATTTATTAAATTGAACTTTGAAAGAAACCAGAGAGTCTAAGAATTACAGTTGAGGAGAGAGAGTACTTTCTAATAATTGGAGATAGCTTATGCAAAGTCAGAGAGATGGGAAAAGGAGTCACATATGAGACAAAGAAAGAAAACAGTTTTATTGGGTCATACAATGTTTAAGGGAATAATGTGATTGTAGCCTATACTATAAAGGTTTTATTTTCCAAACAGGTATATCTATTCAGTCCTAGAGGTACTATAATGGGAGTTTATTGAGTGAGATGGTCATACATGTACTTTTAGGAAAATCACTTTGGCAGCTGTGTGGAGGATGGATGATTGGAGTAGGGAAAGACTTTGAGGCAGACAATTAAGGCAGCTATTCAAATAAGTGGAAAAGGAGATGAGGGCACAAAGGAGGATGTTAGTCTTCTGAGCAGAGAGAGGACAATGGATAGAAGAGAATTTGTGGAGCTTAAATTGACAAGACTTGTTAACTAATTGGATAAGTTAGGTGACTAGTAGATTGGCTTCAAGGTTGACTTGGAGGTTGCAAACCAGTATTACTGGGAGTTAGGAGGCATTCTTGAGAGAAATAGGCAATGGGGTAAAGAGAAAAAGGAATGGGGTAAATTTAAAGGGAAATATAATGAGAGTTCTATTTTGAACATATGTTAAGTCAACAGAACAAAGATGTCCATCTTAATAATGTCCATCTGAAATTTCCAACTGCCCTAATCTTCAGTGCTTCTATTCCCATCTCTTCTAGTACTTCTATAAAACAAACACAAACTTGTAAAGAAGATTAGATTTGGAGTCAGAGTATCTGACTTGCCAACTGTAACCATAGGAAGACACTTTAGCAATTAAGTCCTCAATTTCCTCATTTGTAAAGTGAAAGTGTTGGATTAGATGAGCTCTAATATCCTTCTGAACTCAGAATAATAATAGTGAAAATTTGTAGTCATTAAAAGTTTGCTTTACAAATATTATTTCATTTTATCCTTACAACAGCTTTTGGAGGTAGGTGAATATGTTATTATTTTCATTCTACAGATGAGGCAACTGAGAGAAGGCAGAAGTTAAATGACTTGACCAGGGTCACCTAGGTAGTGAGTGTCTGAGACTATATTTGTATTCAGTTCTTCTTAATTCTAGGGCCAATGGTCTATGAGCCTATGAACTGTTTGAGATATGATTACTAAGATTATGATTACCTTAGTTATGTTGTAATATCTCAAACTTGCCTCAAAACCAGGAACACTTGGGTCTAGATCCTGTCTCTATGACACATAGTCATTGTGGAACCCTAAGTAAGTCATTTTAATACCTGTCAGTGCTCTAGGTAGTTCTCTAAGATTTTAAATTGCAAACAAGGTACCTATGTGCATTGCTAGAGGAAATTTCCTTACCCAGGGGTTTTCTCAGATCTAGTGTCAGCTCTGTCCTTGTTCAGTCCTTTCAGTCTGTTCTGACTCTTTGTGAAAACATTCTTGATAAAGCTACTGGAATGGGTTGCTGTATCCTTCTCCAGCTCATTTTATAGATGAGGAAGTTGAGACAAATAGAGTTATTAATCCAGGAACACACAGCTAGTAAGTGTCTAAGGATAGATTTGAAATTGTTTTCTTGAATCTGTCTGGGTGTGTGCTCTATCTATTTCACTACTTAGATGTCTGGTCCCCATCCCTATCCTCATAAAATTCTTTTTTTTAATGCATTGCTTTATTGAACTTTTATTCCTGAATTTAGTTTAATTTTTAATTTAAATTTAATTTAAATCATTTTCTGTCATCATTAAAATTTTTTTTGATTTATTTAAGGCAATGAGGTCGAGTGATTTGCTAGGTCACACAGCTAGACAATTATTAAATGTCTTAGGCTGGATTCGAACTCAGTTCCCCCTCACTCCAGGGTTGGTCCACTGTGCCACCTACCTGTGCCTCCTCCCTGCATCCTGACCCAATGATTTCTTTAAATATTATTTTGTACACATGAAGTAACGTGTTTACCTTTGCACAATATGCTGTTTTCATTTCTTTTGTTGTATATCAGATATTAATCACCTTCTTTGTATTCTTATCATTGTTGAGCAGTATTACATGATTTTAATTGAGGCCTTTGATATGCTTCCTCCTGACTTCTGAAAAGGTTCTTTGATATTGAAGCTCTGTATCCCATCAAATATTCTGTTGAGGAGCCTCTGCAAATGGTTATGATCAATAGGTAATGGAGATAATGAGAGAGAAATGTCTACTCTCTTTTGGCTTGACAGACTCCATATTAAAAATGACTTTCAGAGGAAAAGGAACAACTCTGTCTCCCACCACCACTTCCTAGTTTTGTTTTTGTTCTTCACCCATTCCTTTGAATTCTACAGAACAGAGTCCCTCTGTTATCATCTCCAATTAATCCTGTAGATAGCTGGTTTGTTTATAGTTGCTTGCATCTTCTATTAGATTATGAGCTCCCTGATTGCAGGCACTAGTTTTTGACTTTGTAATCTCCATTTTTTAGCAAGTGCCTAAGGCTTAGTAGGCATTTAAATGTTTATTAAATGATTAACTGACCAAATTGCCTTTCTCTTTCCCCTCTAAGATCAAGACAAAGATCTCCTACCTCTCTATCTACAGCTATTCAGATAGCATTTGACTGATGAAGGAAGCTGTCAATCAACCTGTCACTTCACTGCAGTGGATTATAATAACAATAAAGCTTGTCCATCTAATCTATACTCTAAATTTGAAATGCCATGGACACCATTTACTATTAAAAAAAAAGACACAGAATACTCCTTTCCTTTGCAAGACTCCCTAGGATCAGAGACATATTAAACTGGTTGGCCTTAATGTATGGAAGTGTTGCAAAACTTTTCATAAAAAAAAAAATCAAAATTTCTATCATTTTTAGAAATTATCAAGGGATTCTCAAGTCTGGGTAGTCAATGAATTCCTTTTATCTTAATTATTCATTCCTAAAAATAAACAAAACAATGTAAAATATTCAGATATTTCTATTACCTTTTAGAAAAAAAAATTACAGCCTTCAAAGTTTCTAGAAGAAAAATACTCATAGAATACTAGAAATAGGAATGGAAAGGAGCTCGGAGTTTATCTAGTCCAACCCCATCATTTTATAGACAAGAAAACTGACTCCTACTTAGCTGAAATTAATGACTTCCTCAAGGTCACTTAGGTACCATGTTTCATAGCTGGAATTTTAAACTGAGTCCCTTGACTACAAATCTTTCTCATTATACCTGATGTTCTAATAAAAAATTTCCTACCTTTAAATGTCACAGTAAGTACATGGGACTATAATTCCAGAAAGGTCATGACATGTCTTGAATAAAGAATGAAATTTAATTATTATGCAATTTCTTACATACACTTGTGTCTCATTTTACTTTTGTGTATATCTACATCTCAAGGCTTTGCTTGCTCAAGTAAAGGGAATGGAAAAGAGAACTATGACTCCAGACATTGAAGAAGCCAGAAATGAAGTAAAAAGACTTGTGAAGTTGGCCAAAGAAGCTTTAGACAAAAATGAAGAGTGAGTGTCATAATATTTATTTTTTCTTTATGTAACTTATTTTTAAAATATGTTTGGCATGATTAAATTCAAATCTGTAGATCTTAAGTGTTATGCTTTTATCAACTCTGTTACTCCTGTAGCCTCTTCACTGAGCCATTACTCATATTACTTGAACTTCCTCTTATCTGGTCCATCACTAGATTGAATTCTGTGGAACATTCAGATGTTATCTAGGTTGCATTATCCCTGGGGACATAGGTGATGCTGCTTTTTGTCCCTTTGTTGAAAGGTTTTTATTTTTAAACTGATACCAAAGGATATCATGGTTCTTTTTATCTTGTTTCCAATAAGAATGGAGATGCTGTCATTAAAACAAACAAGTAAATACTCTTTTACAAAATCATTTAAATTCATTCCATTTTTCTTTGGCCAAAAGAGAAGGCTAGAGTGGAAGCACAATAAATATTCATTGTTTTGAATTGAAATCTTCAGCAAAGGCTACCATGTTTAAGGCAATGTTTTACATGTTGAACATAAAAAATTGAAAATGATCAGAGAGAAAGAGTTCCTGTTTTTAATGAACTTTCATTCTACTGGTCTATTTCTAAATTCAAACAACAAAATACTATTAGCTAACTATATTACTTCCCTGTTCAAAAACCTCTAAAAGTCTTCCTTTATTTAGAAAATAAAGTCTAAACTTCCAGGCTGACATTTGAGCATCTCTTAGTCCTTGCTCAACCTTTTCCCCTACAATTCCACCTTTTTATCTTTTCAGAACTCATTGTTCTCCATTTGTTTTCTAGGTTTTTTCCACATCTGATCCTCCGTTCATTCTGCTTCTTCACTGCACATTTCCCCATTAGAGGTCAGACTAATTTTCGTGATGCCTACCATGACCTTTAACTGTGATTTCACCATCTTTTGCATCCTTCTGATAATATATCAAGGCGTTTATTATAGTCTAGACTTTATCCAAACTATATCTTTTTAATAATTTATTCAATCTTACAAGCATTCATTAAATACTATGTGCAAATCCCTGGTAGCTGTTGTGTATACCAATAATCACCCATCTCCACCAACTCCTCCTAAAAGCCCCAATAAATGAGAAGGTTCATATGAGTTCTTAATATCCTCTTCCCATGCAGGAATATAAGCAGTTCAACATCATTAGTTCCCTTATGATTTGCATTTCCTATTTATCTTTTTATGCTTCATGTGAGACTCATATTTGAAAATCAAATTTTCTGTTCAGTTCTGGTCATTGCATCAGGAAAGTCTGAAAGTTCCCTTTTTCAAAGAATGTCCATCTTTTCCCTTGATAGAGTATGTTCAGGGGGCAGCTAGGTGGCACAGTGGATGGAACACTGGCCCTGGAGTCAGGAGGACCTGAGTTCAAATTTGACCTTAGACACAACTACCTAGCTGTGTGACCTTGGGCAAGTCACTTAACTCCATTGCCTTGCAAAAAAGCAAAAACAACAGCAACAAAGAAAGAATATGTTCAGTTTTGCTGGATAGTTGATTCTCAGTTATAATCCAAACTCTCTTAATTTCCAGAACATCATATTCTAAACCCTATGATCTCTCTCTCTCTCTCTCTCTCTCTCTCTCTCTCTCTCTCTCTCTCTCTCCCTCTCCCTCTGTCTTTCTTTAGTTTTTGCAAGGCAATGGAGTTAAGTGACTTGCCTGCCCAACATCACTTGAGCTAGGGAATTATTAAGTGACTTAGGCCGGATTTGAACTCAGGTCCTCCTGACTCCAGGACCCGTGCTCTATCCACTGCATCACCTGGCTGCCCACTATGATCTCTTAATGTAGAAGCTGCAGAAATCTTAGGTTAGCCAACTGTGACTCCATGATATTTGAATTGTTTCTTTCTGGCTATTTGCAATTTTTTTTCTCCTTGACATGGAAGCTCTGAAATTTGGTTATTATAATCCTGGTTTTCACTTTGAAATCTCTTTGAGGAGATGATTGATGGATTCTTTCAATTTCAATTTTACTTTCTGCTTCTAAACTGTCAGGGGAGTTTTCCTTGATAATTTCTTGAAAATTGATATCTAGGTTATTTTTTTTGTTCATGTAGTCCAATAATTTTTAAATTGTCTCTTCTGGATTGTTTTTCAAATGAGATTTCACATTTTCTTCTAGTTTTTCATTCTTTTGGTTTTGTTTTATTGTTTCTGGATTTCTCAGAGGGTTGGCAACTTTCCTTTGCTCTATTCTATATTTTAAGAAATTATTTTTTCAGTGAGCTTTTGTATCTCCTTTTTCATTTGGTCAGTTCTGCTTTTCAAGGCATTCTTCTCCTTATTGACTTTTTGTACTGCTTTTTCCATTTATTCCAGTCTTATTTTTAAGATGTTATTTTCTTCAGTATTTTTTCTGCATCTTCTTCACCAAGGCTGCTGACTCAGTTTTTGTGATTTTCCCATGTGACTCTCATTTCTCATCCCAATTTTTCCTCTATCTTCCTTACTTGAGTTTTCAAAGTCCTTTTTCAGCTCTTCTATGGCCTGAGACCAATTCGTATTTTTTTCTTGGAGGCCTTGAATGTGGAAGTTTTGACTTTTTTATTGTCTTCTGGCTGAGTATTTTGTTCTTCCATATGACTAAAGAAACTATGGTTGGATAATTTTCTTTTTCTGTTGTTTGCTTGATTTCTCAACTAAAGAAGTGATTTTAATTTTTTGTTAAGTTTGCTTCCAGAGTACTATCTCAAACTTTTAAGGGTTTTGCAGCTGTTTCAAATATACTTCTAGGGCCCTGAAAATTTTCAAAATATACTTCTAGGGCCCTGAAAATTTTCAATTCTTCCAAGGTCTTTTGAGAGGTTATGACTATTCTCCTGGCCTGTGGTTGACCACTAGCATTCCTTTCTACACTGGAACTGTGAGGAGAGTCCCTGCTCTGCCAGTGCAGTTAGCTCTGTGGTGCTTCAGCTCCTCTACCTGGGACTGGGGTTCTGGGCTGCATCCCAAATCTGAGTTGGGCAAAGGAACAGATTCTTGCTTTAGTGATAGCAAAGAGACCCCTGTAAGCAACTTCTGACCCCCTCTCTGACTGTGGACTGGGAACTCTGGAAGCAGCTGCTGGTGCTGGTTCAGTGGCTCCTGAGGGTCCTGGTCTGCTGGGGCCATGTCTGCACTGCTGAGCCCTGCATTGGCTTATGTTCCTTTCTCATCCCAGTGTGGCAAACTTTTCCTGCTAACTTTCCAAGTTGTCCTTGGCAATCTCTGGGCTAAGAATCCCTGCCACCACTGCCCCTTACCCAAGGTCTGTTCCTAATTGACTGGGGTTCTTTCCCTCTGTTGCCGCCTCCTGTTGCTCTGTGCTCCCCTCACCCCAGGGCAGCAAATCCTTCCAGCCATTCTTCCAAATTGTCTTGGGCTGAAAAATTGTTTCATTCTGGGTTCTGCCACTCTAGAATTCATTTAGAGTCATTACTTAAAGATATTTGGACTGGTTTGGGGAAGGACTGGAGTGAATTCCTACCTTTACTCCACCATCTTGGTTTTACCTCCCATCCTCTCCATTAGTGATTATTTTTCTCTTTTGACATATTAGTCAATCTGATAGGTATGAAGTGATACCAGAGTTGTTTTAATTTGCATTTCTTTGATCCCACTGATTTGGAGCATTTTTCTTGACTATAGATAATTTTAGTTTCTTCTTCTGAAAATTGCCTGTTCATATCTTTTTACCATTTATCAATTGGGCAATAATATGTAATCTTATAAATTTGACTCAGTTATCTATATATTTTAGAAATGATTCCTTATCAGAAATACTACCTGTGAAAATTGTTTCACATCTTTCTGCATTCCTTCTAATCTTGGTTGTGTTGGTTTTATTTGTTTAAAATCTTTTTATTTCCCTTCATCTTACCTTCCCCCTATTTGTACTTTTCTTTCTTCTTTCCCTTTATCCCTCCTCACCAACATTTTGCTTCTGACCGATACTTGCCTTATACTCTCCTTTCTTCTTTTCCATTCTACTTTCATGAAGGGTATGATAAATTTCTAAACCCAATTGGGAATGTATGTCATTTCCTCTTTGAGTCCAAACTAATTGAGTGTAAGATTTACTGAGTATTTATACTTTCCCTTCTTTCCCTCTGCTATAATAAGTCTTCTTCACATGCCTTCTTCTCCCAGTTTAATTTTTTTAAAAATGTCTTATACCTGTCTTATACCCTCACCCTTTATTAAAGTATACTACTTTCACTATCCATCCTGATAGAAGTTCAGTTCTCAAGACCATAAGCACTATCATCATCATCATCAATTTATAGCCATATCCTCTCCTCAAGCACACTCTTTCCAGCTGTCCCCCAAAATATGTAAACTACATGAGTTTGTTAGAAAGACCTGAGTTCAAATCCAGCCCCAGACACTTAATTACCTAGCTGTGTGACCTTGGGCAAGTTACTTAATCCCATTGCCTTGCAGAAAACACACACAAAAAAAGAGCGATCATATTGTGATCAATTTGTAACAACATCCTCTGCCTGAGTACCCGCCCCACAATTGTTCCAAAAAAAACACAACCCTCATGAGCTAAAGCAAATCATCACATCATAATCACTTTATATCTATATCTTCTATCTAATTATGTTCCTTTCAACTGTCCTAAGAGAAATACAATTCTCAAGAGTTACAAGTATTCTCTTCCAGTTCAGTTTTATTAACATTTTTTTTCCTTTCCATTTACCTTTTTACATAACTCTTGAATCTGACCCCAAGGTCTGTTCCTAAATCAACTTTTTTGTTCAGTTTTGGTCTTTCTATCAAGTAATGTTGAATTTCCTCTATTTCTTGAAAATTCATCTTTTCCCCTGAAAGAATATGTAGAATTTTTCAAGGTATTCTTGGCTGGAGTCATGCTCCTTTGCCCTCCAGAATATCATATTCTGGACCCTCTGATCCTTTAATGTTGAAGCTGATAAACTCTATATAATCTTAACTGTGGCTCACTAGAATTTATATTGCTTCTTTTTGATAGGCTGTAATATTTTCTCCTTTATCTGATAATTCAGAAATATGGCTATAATACTACTTGGACATTTTTATTTTGGGCTCTCTTTTCTTGGAATGATTAATGGATTCTTTCAAGAACTGCTAGATAGTGCAGGGATAAAATACTGGCCTTGGAGTCAGGAGGACAGGAGTTCAGATTCAGTCTTAGACATTTACTAGCTGTGTGACCTTGGGCAAGTTACTTAATCCTGATTGCCTCACATCCAGAACCATCTCCAGTTGTCCTGATTCATATCTAGCCCCTGGACCCAGATGACTCTGGAGGAGAAAGTGAGACTGGTGACCTAGCACAGCCCCTTCACTCAAATCCAATTCATGTGCTTGTCATGGAAGGATGACCTCCCTGATTTCTTTGAGAATGAAGGACAATCATTTAGAATATTTGGGCAGTTTTCCATGATAATATCCAACTTGATATTGTCCAGATTCTTTTCTGGTTGTGACTTTCAGATAGACCAATAAGTCATAAATTATGTCTCCTGAATCTATTATTCATTTTCTCTAAAAAGTACTTTATCTGTAGCTTCTATTTTTTTCAGCCTTTTGGTTTTGTTTGATGGAATCTTGGAGTATCATAGAGTCATTAGTTTCCATTTGTCCAATTCTAATTTTTAGGATTTTGTTTTCTTCAGTTAGTTTTTGTTTCATTTTCTATTTGGTTAATTTTACTTTTAACAGAGTTGATTTCAATTTTACTTATAACGGAATTGTTTTCTTCAGTTAATTTTTCATAATTCTCCTGCATGTCTCTCATTTCTTTTCTAATATTTCTTCTTCCTCTCTTCTTTGGTTTCTGAAATCCTTTTTGAGCTCTTCCAAGAGGTCTTTTTGGATTTGAAACTAATTCAAAAGCCCCTTTGAGCTTCACATGTAGATATTTTGTCACTGCTTTCCTCTTCTGAGATGGCATTTTTATCATTTCTATCAGAATAGTAGCTTTTGTTTGAATAGCATTTTTTGGGATTTTTTTGGCTCATTTTGTTTTAGGCATCTAGGTGGCACAGTAGTTAGAGTACTGACCTTGGAGTCAGGAGTTTGAATCAGACTCAGACACTTAATACTTACTTAGCTGTGTGACCTTGGACAAATCACTTAATCCCTATCGCCTCACATCCCAGGAGCATCTTGTAGTTCTGATTCATATCTGGCCACCGAACCCAAAAGGCTCTGGAGGAAAAAGTGAGGCTGATGACTTAGCACGGCTCCCATCCACCCCCAAATCCAATTCATGTGCTTGTCATGTCATCTACCCTGATGTCATGATCTTCAAGAATGAAGGACAAACATCATCACCTGCTTGAGCTCTGCATCTTGGATGGGGGGGAGGGTCTGGTTGTGGGCTCACTGATTGCCTCTGGCATTTCAGGTGCTGGTAGTTGGTTCTCTATATTAGGGCAGCCTGTCTAGTGCACCTCCTTTCTAGGGCTCCAACTTTGTCTTCTGAACAGGGACCCTCACTCCTGGCCCTGCACCATTGGCTTGAGCTGCGCTGTGGCTAGGACCCTCCCATCAGCTTTCCAGTTCCACAGCCCACATGGGACTGTTTCCCTTTTATCCATGTGAGACTGGCCTTTACCAAAGGTCCTCCTTGATATCTTGAGTTGAGACTTTGTTTCCCTTCTTTTTTTTTGTGAGTTTTCTTGCTTTAAGGTCTGTTTAGAGGGTTCATTTAAAATTGTTTCGGGAAAAGCTCTGGGAGCTTCCTAGCATGGTGCTGTCTCATCTTGGCTCTGCCCCAGAAGTCCATGTTCTTATTTCTTGTTAAATATTCCCTATTTCTTAAATGGATTTTACTATGTCATGAACTCAAGACACATCCTCATTGCACAAGTCTAGGTACTTTCTACTTTATCAATTTTATTCTGAATGTGTAGAGGCCAAAACTGAGCTTAATAGTACTGATGTTGTCTGGTCAGGGTAGAACTATTAACAATACTCTCTTGTCTTGCACATAATAACTCAATAAATACACTGTAGAATTTCATTAAATTTCTTGGATGTCCTATTACATTATTGACTCATATTGAGCTTAAAGCCCATCAAAAATTCTTAGACTTTTAAAAAGAGAACTGCTAACTAGCTAAAACTCTTGTCATTTTTGGAACCCAATGAAAAGATATAGATTTATTTATTATTAAAATTTTATTATTCATTTATTGTTATTTATTATTAAATTTAATCTGATTGGATTTGCTCTAGTGTTTAGCACTGTCAGGAAAATTATTAAACAGTTCTCCATCAAGAAGCATACTAACTCTATCCTCAAATCTGAAAAACCTAACATCTCCACATTTCCCCAAAGAATGAATAGAAAGATGAAACATCACTGGGACTAGTCAGATTCCATGAGCACACCACTAGGGACCTTCTTCCAAGGCCAGAACAGACTATTCATCACAACTCTTAAAGGCAGGTTGCTCAACTAATTCCAATTCTAACAGTACTATTATCTAGGTCTCTTCTCTCCATAGTTTTTTTTTTTTTTTTAGGTTTTTGCAAGGCAAATGGGGTTAAGTGGCTTGCCCAAGGCCACACAGCTAGGTAATTATTAAGTGTCTGAGACCGGATTTGAACCCAGGTACTCCTGACTCCAAGGCCAGTGCTTTATCCACTATGCCACCTAGCCACCCCTCTCCATAGTTTTTCAAAAGAATACTTTTATCAACTATTTTTTGCAATAAAAATAAATTATTTCCATAAACTTTACTGATCTACTAATTTAATAATAACCCATCAAAAAAGGAAATCAGATTAGTATAGCAGAATCTTTCCTTGTTGAAGTTCTCTCATTTCTTTGGGATGATATTTACTAATCATCCTTTAATAACTAGAATTTTGCCAAGAAATGGGTTAGAATTTATCTTATAGGATGCAAATTTCTGTTTAATTTCTTGCATTTATATCTCTAATACCTAACATAATGGTTGGTACAAAGTTGGTGCTTAATATAAATGCTTATTAATTGATGGATTAATTGATAATAAGCCACTGACTCAGCAAAGGCAGATCATGCTTTCCTTTTTAACGCTTTCTTATCCTCAGGATCTATTTCTTATTAACTACTTTGGTTCTATCCTTTCTAGTCAAACGACCATTCTTGTTGGAAAAGAAAAAGAGAAGCAAAATACATGTTTTTGTGGCTTTGACTTCTCTGTTGTCATTTATCATTGTCTAATTTATCCCAGGAACCAACTATTCTAGAGTAAAAGCATTTGCCAAGAATGTTTTCATTAATCAAAAATGAAAGTTGGAGGTTTGTGGTTTGAAGACAATCAGATAGTTGTGTTTCCGACCATAAACTATATTTCCTAGTGATTCAGTGGCATTATTCCTATGACCTCCTGGGCAGCTTCTGGGAAACCAAAGTCTTTGGGTTCCAGGGGAAGTATGGACATAGATCTGAGAGGAAAATTCACACTGCTGCTTGGATCATTGAGAGATAGGCTTGGATAAGCTGTGTTGTTGTTAGAAAAACGCACTGGTGTTTTAACTAGAGTTGCTGCAGTGCTGTGGTGCCTTACTGATATGGGAGGATATTGTCTCCATAAGGCCAAGGAGACCCCACAATATTCCTGTATCACTAGATGTCCTATTGCCTATGAAATCAGGTCAAGGGGTGAAACAGTTTTTGTTTTTGTTTTTGTTTTGTTTTGTTTTTTTAGTTTTTGCAAGGCAATGGGGTTAAGTGGCTTGCACAAGACCACACAGCTAGGTAATCATCAAATGTCTGAGGTTGGATTTGAACTCAGATACTACTGACTCCAGGGCCGGTGCTCTATCCACTGCACCACCTAGCCACCCTTTAACATTCATTTAAAACATTTTTTAGTTTCATCTGATCTCTCTCTCTCCTTGTCCTTGTCCTTCCCTAATATGGTAAGTAATTTGATATAGCTTTTACATGCACAATCATGTAAAACATTATTTCTATATTTGTCATGTTGTAAAAGAAAACACAAACCCCCCAAAAAAGATCACTGAAAAAATAAAGTGAAAAATAGTGTACTTTGATTTGCATTCAGATTCCATCAGTTCTTCTTTTGGATGTGGATTAACATTTTTCATCATGAGTCCTTTGAAATTGTCTTGGATCATTATATTGTTGAGAATATAATGTGTACAGTGTTATTCTGGTCCTACTTACTTCACTTTGCATCAGTTCATGTAATACTTTCCAGATTTTTCTGAAATCATTCTGCTTATCATTCCTTGCAGTACAACAGTATTCCATTGTTGTCATATACTACAATTTGTTTAATCATTCCCAATTGATAGACATCTTAATTTTCAGTTCTTTGTCACCATAAAAACTGTGTCTAAGCACTTTCAAATTTTTTCTTTTCCTACTTCTCAGTTTTTGTCACAGCTCTTCTTCCTAAATTATAACTATTCTCTTGATGGATATTTACCTATCCAGATGTAGTTTTCTCTCTCCTCTTTCCATTTCAGTTTAAAACCATTTAGATAATATTTCCAAGACTCCAAAAATAATATATCCTTTTCAGCCCATATTAGGTGCATGAGAGCTAAAGCCAGAATTCCGTTTATTTCTGTACAATCCCAAATTGTATTATTAACTTCATTTCCTTAACCAGATCTTTACTTACATATTGACAAATCAAAAATGAAAGAAAGTGATTCTTACTTTAAAAGATTATTTCTGAGGTGGCTAGGTGGTACAGTGGATAGAGCACTGGCCCTGGAGTCAGGAGTACCTGAGTTCAAGTCCGGCCTCAGACACTTAATAATTACAATAATTACCTAGCTGTGTGGCCTTGGGGCAAGTCATTTAACCCAATTTGCCTTGCAAAAACCTAAAAAAAAAAGATTATTTCTTAGGGAGCAGATAGGTGGCTCAGTGGATAGACCACAGGCCCTAGAGTCAGGAGAATATTTAGTTGTGTGACCTCCTTAGTCAGCTCCATTGCCTTGTAAAAACCCCAAACCAAAAAGATTATTTCTTTTAACTAGTGGAATATATATGTATATGTATATTTATTTTTATATGTATTATATTTATATATATGCATAAATATGTATATATATATATAGGTGCTTTACTATATTTTCCTGTATTTTATTCTCCTGATTTTTATGTTATTATTATTTTAATAGGAGTCAAAGTGTCTGGTTAATTTTGAAAAGTTAAAAGCATTAGTTATAAAAATTACTTCTTATATTATTACAACTATCAGGACACAAAGTATAGAGTCTTTGGAAAAAGAATAGTAGTGATCCCAATTGTTCCTTCCTCTTTTCTTTTCTGTATTATAGACTCCAAAAGGAATTGGAATTAGAAGAGGAGATTAAGAAGACTAGAACAAAGTCAGGCAAGTCATTGCAAGATTGCTCTACTGACATTTTCCTGTGACCAATAGTATATTTACAAAACAACTTTAGATATATTATTAAACCTTAAGGTCTTCTATGAAAGTTTTTAACTATTTGAATGGGAAGGGAGGAAAGATGCTTTTATTACTCACTTTCTAAGTGCAAGTCGCTATTCTAAATGCCTTCCAAATACTCTTTCCTTATTCTCACAATAGTGTAGGAAAGTAGATGCTCTTTTTATCTCTATTTTACATTTGAATAAGCTAAGGCATAAAGAGCTTAAGTGACTTTCCCAGGGGCACATAGCTAGTGTCTTAGTCTGCATTTGAATTCAGGTCTTTGCTTTTCTAGGCACCTCAGAATGGTTGATTGATGAGTCTGTCAGCTGCCCATAGAGAGCTTCATGTCTCCTACATTCTTAAAACAGCATCCCGTTATCTTGTCATTGCATTTAGCTAGCTCTTTTCACTTTCATGGTTCATCTCCATGAAAATGGTATCTACACATCGTGTTTCCACTTAATCTTTTTTTTCCCTCATACTTCCAATTATTCTATAGTCTTGCTTTCAGCCACATGGCCTTTATCCACACTTCATCCTTCTAGACCTTTCTGCAGCTTTTGACACAATTACTTCTGTTTACCTCTTATTTATACTCTTGTCTGTAGTATTTCAAGATGCAAACCTCTCTCAACTCTCCTTTTATGTAACTGCTTCTTCATAGTCTCCTTTGCATATTCCTCATCTATGCCATGCCCCTTAACTATGGTTATCCCCTGAAACTTGATCCTCCATTCCCTACTTTTTTATCTCTTTATTATCTCCTGGGGGTAATCTCATTATCTTAATTGTATTTATTTATCAGCTCTACACAGATGAATCTCAGATCTCTATATAATTAGATGACTTCAGTCATCTCTAGTCAATTGGATTATCTATAGGTACCTCAAATTCAACACATACCAAATAAAACTCATTTTTATCAGAAAACCTTCCCCTCTTCTGGACTTTCATTTTTTAATCTGGGGTACTACTATCTTCCCAATCATTCAGAATTCTTAAGTCATTCTAATTTTTTTTTCAAATATTGCAATCTTTATATCATGTTTCCTAGTTTTTTCCTATGTATCTATAATTCTATTCTTTTCATTTCTTATGGTGCAATATTATCTTTGCATTCATGTTCCATAATATGTTTAGCCATTTCCACAATTTATAGGCTCCTCCTATAGGCACTGACTGGCATAGTGGAAGATCTTGTATCACTCAATGCACCCAAGATGGACAGATCTTAGTGGAGAATTCTGGCAAAAGGTGATCCTCTAGGGGGGAAAAATGGCAACCAATTCCAATATCTTTGTGAATAAGCCCCCATGGACAATGTTAAAATGATAAAAGATATGACACAGGAAAATGAGCCCCTTCTCTAGCATGCTATGGGGAATAGTGAAAGGCAACTACAAAACATTCCAGAAATAGCTGAGTCAAAGCCAAAAGGAAATTCAGCTGCATATGTATCTGGTAATCAAAGGAAAGTTCAAAGCTGTAAAGATCAATATTGAATAGGAACTTGGAATGTTAAGATCTATGAATCAGGGTAAACTAGATCAAGAGATGGAAAGATTAAACATCAGCATCTTGACTGCTGGTGACGTAAATGTGTGGGAATGGGTGAATTTAATTCAGGTGATTATTCCATGTACTACTGTAAACAAGAATCTCCCAGAGGAACCGTATTAACTCTTATAGTCAATAAAAAGTTGAAAATAGTGGTAGTGGGGTATAATGTCAAAAAAAAAGACTAAAACCAGAATATCTATTTGAATACAAGGCAAACCTTTCAACACTACAGTAATACAAGTCTATGTTCTAACCAGGGAAGCCAGAGAAGTCAAAGATTTTTGGTTTGATGAAGACCTTCAACAGTTTCTAGAAATAACATCAAAAAAGATGATTGAAATATTAGGAAAGTTTGGTTTTGTAGCACAGAAAAGCACTAATGACTAATAGAGTTTCGTCAAGATGACTCATTGATCATAGCAAACACTCTATCAATAACCCAAAAGGCAATGCTTATACATGGACATCACCAGATGTTTCAATATTGAAATCAGATTGATCATATACTTTGAAGTTAAATATGAGAAGCCCTTTATAATCAGTTAAATTAAGACCTGGGGCTAAATGTCTCAGAACATGAGCAGATTTTATTTGATGAAAATATTTTTTCTTTCTAGCATTTCCTTGTCTTCACCATAATCCAATGATTGTTGGCAATTTGATTCCTAGTTCCTCTGCCTCTTTAACAATAAATCTGATATATCTAATTTTCTTAAAAAAGATCTTTTGTCTTTTCCATTTTATGATTTCTTCTGTTTCTTTCATTGCTCATTTAAGAAAATATATCTTTGCTATTCTCTGGAATTCTGCATTCAGTTGGTCTATCTTTTCCTTTCTCCTTTACCTTTTGCTTACCTTCTTTCATCAGCTATTTGTCCTTATCAGACATTTTCCTTTTTTTCTGTCCTTTTTCTTTGGAATGATTTTGTTGCTGCCTCCTGTACAATGTTGGAAATTTTTGTCAATAGTTCTTCAGTCACTCTATCAGATATAATCCCTTAAATCTGTTCATTATTTTCATTTCCTATTCACAATGGATATTATTTATGTCAAATCTATTCTTGACTTTGGAAGATAGTGGAAGATAGAGGAGCCTGGTGTGCTATGATCCATGGGGTCACAAAAGGTTATATGCTTACTGAATGACTAAACCACAAGCAATTTATGTGTAACCTTTGTTTCTGATTCTTACCTACAAGAACAAAGTATTACTATTAATAGCATTTGTTTATTTTTGATCAGCCATATTTTCTGAGTCATTTCTCATACAGCCTCTTGATTTTGCTTTATTTTTTCCACTTATATGTAAAGATAATTTTTAATATTCATTTTTAAAAGATTTTGAGTTCCATGTTGTTCTACTATTCTCTTTTCCCTCCCCCTCCCTTTGACAGCAAATAGTCATATATGTTACACAAATATAAACATGATAAATATATTTCCTTATTAGTTATATTGCAAAAGAAGAATCAGAATAAGGGGAGAGAAAGAAAAAATAGAACAAAATTTTTAAAAAGTGAAAATAGTAAGCTTTAGTCTATATTCAGACTATAGTTCTTTCCCTGGTTGTGGATGGCATTTTCTATCACAAATCTCTGAGAATTGTCTTTGAACATTGTATGGTGGAGAAGAGTTAAGTTTATTGTAGTTGATAATCACATATAGCTGTGAAAGTGTACAATGTTTTCTTGGTTCTTATTTCACACAGTTCATGTAAGTCTTTCCAGGTTTTTCTGAAATCTATCAGTTCATGATTTCTTATAGAACAATAATATTTCATCACCTTTATATAAAATTTGCTCAACTATTGATGGCATTCTTTCAATTTCCAATTCTTTGTCACCACAAAAAGAGCTGCTATAAATATTTTTTGCATATGTTGGTCTTTTTTCTTTATTTTTGATCTTTTTGGTATATAGATATAGTTGTGGTATTGATGAATCAAAGGGTATGCCCAGTTTTATGACTCTCAAGGCAGTTCCAGATTGCTCTCCTGGATGATTAGATCAGTTCACAACTCCACTCAAATTGCATTAGTGTCTCTGTTTTCTCACATCCTTTTCAATATTGATCATTTTCCTTTTGTGTCATGTTAGCCAATCTGATAGGTTGAGGGTGGTACCTCAGAGTAGTTTCAATTTGCCTTTTTCTTATCAATAATGATTTAGAGCAATTTCCATGACTATTGATAACTTTAGTTTCTTCATCTGAAAATTTTCTATTCTTATCCTTTGACCATTTATCATTTGGGCAATGTTATGTATTCTGATAAATATGGTCCTGGTTTTTATATATTTTAGAAATAAATCCTTTATCAGAAATGCTAACTGTAAAAATTGTTTCCGTTTTCTACACTCCTTCTAATCTTGGTTGCATGTTTTTTTTTATTAGTGCAAAACCTTTCTAATTTAATGTAATGAAAATTATCCATTTTGCATTATAGAATGCTCTCTATCTCTTGTTTGGACTTAAATCCTCCTCTCTCCATAAGATCTGATAGATAAACTATTCCTTGTTCTCCTAAGTGACTTATGGTATCACCTTTTTTTGGCAAGGCAAAAATGACTTGCCCAAGGTCACACAGCTAAGTAATTATTAGGTGTCTGAGGCTCTATTTGAATTCAGGTCCTCCTGACTCCATGGCTGGTGCTTTATCCACTGCACCACCTAGCTTCCCCTCCACTGAGCCACCTAGCTGCCCTTATGTATCACCTTTTGTGCCTAACTCATATACACATTTTGACTTTATCTCAAGGTGTGAGATGTTGGTCTGTACCTAGTTTCTGCCATATTATTTTCTAGTTTTCACAGCAATTTATGTCGACCTAGAGATTCAAGTCTTTGGCTTTATCAAACAGTATATTATTAAGTCACTTACTACTATTTCTTTTGTATCTAATCCTTTCCACTGATCTACCACTCCATTTATTACACTGTACCAAGCAGTTTTGATGATTATCACTTTACAATATAGTTTTAGATTTGATATGGCTAGTCCACCTTTCTTTGCTTTTTTTTTTTTATAATTCCCCTGATATTCGTTTTTTGTTCCTCCAGGTGACTTGTTATTTTTTCTAACACTATGAAATATTTTTTGGTAGATTCCTTGGCACTGAATAAGTAATTTAATTTAGGTAGAACTGTCATTTTATTGTATTTGTCCAGCATATCCATGAGCAATTGACTTTTCCCCCAAGTTGATTAGATTTCACTTTATTTATGTGAAAAATGTTTTGTAATTGCATTTATATTGTTTCTGAGTTTGTCTGTTGTGCTCAGTTACTTTAATGGAATTTCTTTTTCTATATCTTACTGCTCATATGCTAAAGATATGCTGATGATTTATGTGGGCTTATTTTATATCTTGCTACTTGGCTAAAGATGTTAATTGTTTCAAATAGTTTTTTAACCAATTTTCTAGGTAACTGTACCTATTCTCCAAGTATACCAATGAACCAGGAAGAGACAAAACAAAGAAAATTATAGTCCAATTTCCCTAATGGATACTGATATGAAAATTTTCTAGGTATCCCTAAACATACCATCATATCATCTAAAGAGAGAGAGAGTATTTTGTTTCCTCATTTCTTATTTTAATTCCTTCAATTTTTTTTTCCTCTTAGTGCTAAAGCTTACATTTCTATTACAATATTGAATAATAGAAGTGATAATGGGCACCCTTGTTTCACCCTGATCTTACTGAGAATGATTCTATCTTATCCCATTATATATAATGCTTGCTGATGGTTTTAGTTATATACTGCTTATCATTTTAAGGAAAACTTCATTTATTCCTATGTTGTCTAGTGTTTTTAGTAGGAATAGCAGCTATATTTTTGATAAAAGCTTTTCCAGTATCTATTGAGATAATCATATGATTTCTGTTATTTTTATTATAGATATGGTCAGTTATGCTGATTGCTTTCCTGATATTAAACCATCTCTACCTTTCTGCATTAAATCTTATTTGATTATAATATAATATCCTAGTGATAACTTGCTGAAATCTCTTTGCTAAAATTTTATTTAAAATTTTCACTTCATTAATCTTTAGGGAAATTCATCTATAATTTTCTTTGTTTTGGCTCTTCCTGGTTTAGGTATCAGTACCATTTTTGTGTTATAAAAGTACTTTGACAGAATGCCTTCTTCACCTAATTTTTCAGATAGTTTATATAGAATTGAAATTAACTTCATTAATGTTTGGTAGAATTCACTTGTGAATTCCCCTGGCCCTGTGTATTTTTTCTTATGGAGTTCATTTATGGCTTGTTCAATTTCTTCTTTTGAAAGGGTTTAAGTATTTTATTTCCTCTTCTGTTAATTTGGGAAATTTATATTTTTACATTTTACTTATATTGTCAGATTTTTTTGGCATACAATTGGACAAAATAGCTCCAAATTATTTTTTTAATTTCTTCATTGGTAATGAATTTACCCTTTTTGTTTTTGATACTGATAATTTAGTTTTCTTCTTTCTTTCTTTAAATATCAAATTAACCAAAATTTTATCTATTTTATTGTTTTTTTCCTCATAAAATCAACTCTTAGTTTTATTTATTAGTTCAATAGTTTTCTTATTTTCAGTTTTATTAATCTTTCCTTTGATTTTCAGAATTTCTAATTTGGTATTTAATCGGAAATTTTTAATTCTTTTTTTTTAACTTTTTTGGTTGCATGCTCAATTCATTGATCATTTCTTTCTCTTTATTCATGAAGTATTTAGAAATATAAAGTTTCTAATAATTAATAACAGCTTTGGTTACATCCCACAAGTTTTGGTGTTGTCTCATTATTGTCATTATCATGGATGAAATTATTATTTCATTTTAAAAATAATTGCTTATTAACTTTCTACTTAATTTTTGTTTATCTTTTTATAATTTTTATTGCATTATGACCTTAAAAGGATGCATTTAATATTTATATCTTTCTGCATCTGAGTGTGAGATTTTGGGGCCTCAATACCTACTCAGTTTTTGGATAGGTGCCATGTACCTTCCTATTCCCATTCCATTTTCTCTAGAGGTCTATCATATCTAACTTTTCTAAAATTCCATTCACCTCTTTCACATATTTCTTATTTATTTTGTGGTAAGATTTATCTAATTCTGAGAGAGAGATTGAGATCTACCTCTAGTATAATTTTGCTGTCTATGTCTTCATTTACCTTTTCGTCTAAGAATTTGAATATTATGCCACTTGGTAAATCTATGTATAGTACTGATATTGCTTCATTGTCTATGGTACCTTTTAGGATGTCTTCTTCCTTATTCCTTTTAATTAGACAGATTTTTGCTTTTGCTTTGTCTGGGGTCAGTATTGCCATTCCTGCTTTTTTTAAAATTTCAATTGAAGCATAATATAATCTGTTCCAGCCTTTTGTCTGTATTCTATGTATATCTCTGCTTCCAATGTGATTCTTTTAAACAGCATATTGTAGGATTCTGGTTTTAAATCCATTTTGCTATGTGCTTACATTTTATGGGAGAGTTCATTCTATTTACATTCACAGTTATGATTATTAACTCTGTATTACCCTTCATCTTATTCACCCCTCTCCCATTTGCATTTTTCTCTCTCCTTTCACCCTATCTTTCCACAAGAAAAACTGACCTGCTATCCTAGAACCAGAGGGTAAAATAGTCAGTTGAAAGAATCTACCAGTCCCAGAATGAATGTGTCAAGGAATATTGTAGCCAAATCCCAGAATTATCAGATCAGGAAGAAAATACCACAGGGAGTCACAAAGAAACAATCCAAATACCAAGGAGCCACAGTCAGGATTACACAGGACTTGGTGGCTTCAAAATGAAAGGATCAAAGTTTTGTTTGGTTCTGACTGCCACTTCCCTCAATCAGCTCTCCCTTTTATCAGCCCATTCACTTTTCATTCCCCTTTTCTCTACTACTTTTATCCTCCCTTCTATCAACTCCTCTTTCCCTATTCTTTTTCCTTTCCCCTCTTAATTCTCTTTAGTTTAAGACAAATTTCTAAAACCAACTGTGGGTATGTGTTATTCTATTCTTGAGCCAAATCTAACAAGAGTAAGATTCAAGTATTTCTTATTCCCCTTCTTCTTTCCCTCTACTGCAATAGGCTCATTACATCCCTTCATGTAAAATAATTTACCAAATATATGATATGCCATGTCTTCCTTCCCCTTTCTTCTTTACCCAGAAACAGTTTTTTTAATTCCTTATTTTTTTTTATATCATCACATCAAAATCAACTTAGGCTCACACTCTAAGTATATGCCTTTTGCTAGAGATACAATTCTCACAAGTTTCAAGTGTTATCTTCCTGTTTAGGGATGTAAATAGCTTAATCTTACTTTTATAACTTTTTTCCCTTGTTTCCCTTTTTATTTATCGCTTGAGTCTTATAGTTGAAGACCAAATTTTTTTTTCTGCTCTTGTCTTTAGATCAAGAATACTTGAAACTCTCCTATTTTCTTGAATGTCCATATTTCTCCCCTGAAAGAACATGCTCAGTTTTGCAGGGTAGTTGATTTTTGGTTGGAATCCAAGCTCCTTAGCCCACCAAGTCCTGTGTAATCCTAACATGGCTCCTTGGTATTTCGATTGTTTCTTTGTGACTGCCTGCGGTATTTTCTTCCTGATCTGATAATTCTGGGATTTGACTACAATATTCCTTGACATTTTCATTTTGGGATTGGTAGATTCTTTCAATGACTATTTCACCCTTTGGTTCTAGGATAGCAGGTCAGTTTTCCCTGATGAGTTTTTGGAAAATGCTGTCTGGAATCTTTTATTTTTATTATGGCTTTCATATAGTCCAATAATTCTTAAATTATCACGTCAGTTGTTTTTCCAATGATTTATTTTACATTTCCTTCTTTTTTAAAAAAAATTAAAAAAAAATTTGCTTGAGTGAATCTTGATGTTTCATATAGTCATTAGATTTCCCTTGCCCAATTCTAAATTTTACACAATGAATTTTCTTCAGTTAGCTTTTGCATCTCCTTTTCTACTTAGCCAATTATATTTTTGAAGGAATTGTTTTCTTTAGTCAATTTTTGTGTTTCTCTTTCCAAGCTGTTAACTCTCTCTTGCATTCCTTTCATTCTTTTTTGGATAATTTTTCTACTTGATTTTAAAAATTCTTTTTGAGTTCTTCCAGGAAAACTTTTTTGGGCTTGAGACCAATTAATATTTCCCTCTGAGACTTCAAATGTAAGGTTTTTTTTCCCACTGTTCTCTTGCTTTCTTTTACTTTTTCTTTATTTTTATTATTACTTACATTTATTAAATTTTTTATTTTTCATATTTCTTACTCATTCTAGCCTTGTTTATGAGTTTTAAAATTGCACTTTGTCCTTGGGCCAGAACTTTTTGTCCCAAACCAGGGACATGCTCACACCCTTTCCATACAAGGGTCTCAGATATTAGTACCTTTCCCACTGTGCTGTGGTTACTCAGCCTCTTAATACTAGCTGTTCAGGGATTATGGGGTTTGCAATTTGCTTTCTACACTGGGACTGGAGGATTCACAGCTGACCTACTGATCCAGGACTGAGGGACCTAAGTCACAGATCTGCACTGCCACTGAGAGCCTCTAACTGTCTTCCCATGCATCCACTTATATTGGGCCATGTTCCCCCTACAACTGAGTGAGATAGACCTTTCCTAAAGCTGTTTCAAGATATGTTAAGCTGGAAAATTGCTCCTCTCAGTCTTTTTATGACTTTTGTCCCTCTTGAATTCATTTAGAGGTTTGTTGAAAATTATTTCTGAGGGAAGCTGGGAAGAACTCAGGGAAACTCCTGGCTTCTCTCCACTATTTTGGTTCCACTCTGTTAATAGTTTTTTTATATTTGGGGTGTTTTCCTATAGTTTTTACCTCTTGGGGATATATGCCTTATACTAGTATTACTGAGTCAATGGGTATGCTCAATTTAGTAAATTTTTATATGTATAGTTAAAAGCTGCTTTCCAGGATGACTGGATCAGTTCTTGAAACCACCATGAGAGTCTCCTTTTAAGGAAGATTGTATTGTATAAAATCTGTGCATGGATACCACTGTTACAAGATTAGGTCTGATGATCTGAAGCCATCATGATGGTCTTTCCTTAAAAGAAACTGTAAGCTTATAGAACATATTCATGGAAAAGACTGACATTAATCATTTTGATGCTTAATACAGCTACCTCCCACAAATAATATTTTGTCTCCCACCATTTTATTTTTCTTTCTGAGATACAAATCCCCCAAATAACATTTTTTCTACAAACAGCTTATTTTTTTAACCTGATAACAAACATTCAAATAAAGTTTTACAAGAGCAAATTGACCGACTTTAAGGGGAGGTACCCAAATTCAGACTATGAGAAACCCACTCTCAGAAGGGGGGGGGTCTATGGAGTTCACTTCCCCCTCAAAGGGAGCATATGTTTTTGCTAACCACAACTTTCCTGATTAATGAATCTTTGTTATTCCCTAAATAGTGTTGCCCTTAGGTGAGTTATGTACTATGTCAGTGTTTATATCTGAATTATATGCTCTATTCATTGTTTCTCTGTGTCTCCTTTTGTCTCTTCCCTACTGTTTGCGATAAAGTTCTATGTCCTTTGAGGAGGGACTCCCTTATGCCAGAGGATTGTCATAAAATAGTCATAGACCCTTTTGACAGTCTGGGAAAGTCTGTGGATTCCTCACAGTGTTTATAAATAAATTATATAAAATAATAAAATTACAAAGGAAATCAATTATGTTGAAATATATTGAAATATATCGAAAAAAGGTTTTAACAAAGTTCATGGATGACAGATTATAACTCCTTTAAGAGTAATCTAGTTTGGATAAAGAGTAGAGAGTGAGTATGCAAAGGGGATTAATGTGAGATAAGATGGGACAGACTAGTTGAATGCTGTCATATTGTTGAGGGCCTTGAATGTTAAGTATGAAGATAATAGATCCTATTCTGTAACTGCCTCTATATTTTAAAATTTGTTCTATGGTTTTCTGCTTTTACCTTTACTGAATTGTTGAAGTAATTTCCCAGAAGATTTTAGCTTTCTTCTCTTCAAAATCTTCTTTTTCCTTTGAAATAATTTAACAAAAGAGCAAAGATTAAAGCCAGAGTGTCTGCATGTCAGTTATTTCAATCTCCAGTGATTGCTTCTCATCTGATGGGAATAATTTTTCCCTTCTTTAAGGATCATACTTCCTCCATTTCAATTAGGTGTCTGATACTTTAGTGTTTAGGGAACACTTTGAATTCAATGACTTCTTAGTAATTATCACTCTCAGTATCAAATACTATGACACATACTATCACATATTTCTAGGAAATCACCTACAGAGCTCAGAAGGAAAATACACACACACACACACACACACACACACACACACACACACACACACAGAAATAACATTTTAAATATTGTGGACAGGTATTCCATTCAATGAGCATATTCTCTGAAATTAGAATTAGAAATGAAACTGCTGTTCCTTCACTCTGTCTCAGGTCCTTGAGTATCTCCCCATGCCTTGTGATTCCACAATCTCCCATTCATTCTCTTTACATTTTGTTCCTCGTGTTAAAGTGATTTTTAGAGTCCAAGACTTCCCTAGACTGACAAAGGGGTCTATGACTATTTTGTGACAATCCTCTGGCATAAGGGAGTCCCTCCTCAAAGAACACAGAACTTTATCACAAACAATAGGGAAGAGACAAAAGGAGATGCAGGAAAAAAATGAACAGGATATATAATTCAGACATAATGAATAACTCACTTAAGGAGAGTACTACCTTGGGGATAACAAAGAAATGACTTTAGCTAGCTTTTTAGCATATTTCCTTTGATTTTCTGACATTTGGATAGAAGTCCTGGTTCTTTGACTCTTTCTTGGGCATTGTGTAGAATATCATTTATGTACATTTTCCTCATTATTGTAACTATCTCAGATCCATTTGATTTCTTCAATTGCCTTCCTTTGAAAGTAATCTAACCCCCCTTTTCAGATATAATTGCTTAAAGATAGCTCACTTTACATTATAAGTAATTTGTTGGATTTTAAAGAATGATTTTTGACCATACACCATTGTAACCTTGTGTTCTGACTTTAAAACCCAATATTTTCCAAATATATATCTCTTCTTTATATTTAGATAACTTGCTATCAAAAAGCTTGGAGCCATATCTGAATATTATTTTGAAACACTAAAACTAAAGAAAATGAAATTTTTAAAGACAAAACTATAAGGCAATTTCTTCACAATCATATGTTCTACTTTTATATTTTCAGAGACATCTGAAAGTGAAATGACTAAAGAACAATTACTCACTTTGACTCAAAAAATTGAAGAAAAGAGATGCCAAATTTTAAATAAATGGGACGAAATATATGCTCTTGAAAAAAACATGAAGAACAACTTCATTCACATTACATTTGCCAACATTTCTGAGAATAGCATTAAAAGCATAGTGGTATGCCTTTCCTTAATTAATTTTTTAAAACATTGTATTTTATTGAGCAATGACAAGTATATCAACCCTGTTCCAATCTTTCCTTTGATTTAAACCAATACTGTTAGTAATTTGGTTGACACAGTTTCTTTTTCATCTACTCTTGATTTGACTTATTTGATTTGTATTTGAACAAAGTTAGCCATAATGTCATGCACAGTGAGGCTTTAAAATAATAATATTCAGTGATGGTGATGATGATGATAAAAAGTTTCCATTTATGTAACACTTTTTGTTTTCAAACTGCTTTACCCCTCACTGTCCCTTGATATCACTAAATGACAAAATGGATAGAGTGGTGGATCTGAAGTTAGGAAGAACTGCATCCAAATTTAGCCTGAGAAAATTACTTATTGAACTTATAAAATGAGGATAATAAAAACACCTACCTTAAAGAGTTAATATTTGTAAAGTACTTGACACTTTGTTCAATTAATGTTTGTTTCCTTCCCTCCCTCCCTCCTTCTTTCCTTCCTCCCTCCCTCCCTCCTTCCTTCCTTCCTTCCTTCCTTCCTTCCTTCTCTCTCTTTTCCTTTTTCCCTGTCCTATCTAACTAAGCTATAAAATAAGAATATTGGCTTCAAAGGATCATTGATTTAGAGCCTGAAGTAACCTAAAAGGACATCTAATCCAACAGAAGGATTCAAGTGGATTCAGTGACAGAATTTTAACTCAAACATAAGTCCTTCAGCTTTAGATCCATAATCCTTAACGTCAATTTTGGTTACTGTTGTGTCATTTCAGTTGTGTCTCTGTGATCCCATTGGTGTTTTTCTTGGCAAAGATATTGGAGTGGTTTGTCCTGTCCTTCTCCAATTCATTTTACAGATGAGATGGTTTTTTCACTTTATCGTGCTCCATAACTGTGGAGTCATAGAAGTAAATCCTTGCTTTGGGATGGCTGTTAAATTCAAACTGGTATTTTTGTTTGTTTAATAATACACATCAATATAACTCTGTGTTGTATGAGGTGTTTGCTCCGTTAGAATGCAAATTCCTTGAGGAAAGGGACTTTTTTTGGGTCTTCTTTTATCCACAGAATTTATCCTAGTGCCTCAAATATATTGTGTTCTTAAAAGATGTTTTTTGCCTGATTATGGATTAGTTCTTGGATCAAGGAATGTCTTGAAACTGTGTATCTAATTCTTAATTGGGAATGAATTGAGGGTCAAATTTCATAATTTTCTAGCATCAAGCTAAAAAATAAAACAAAAAATCAGCAAATAATTATTGAGTGTGTGCTATGTGTTGGTCATTGTGAGTCAAATGAAAATTTTCCAGAAGAATAGAAATAAGATGGTTCAATGTCATGTGTACATTGAGTATACCCTGTGCTGTAATAGTAAGACACATTTTTGCCATTATTTTAGCTGCTTCATGGACAATTTTGATAAAATTTAATGTAGAATTCACCCAAACTGACATTTGGAAGTGCTGAGATTCTAGTCCTGGACCTGCCACTAATTATAAGCATAATGTTAGGCATTATTTGGTATCTTTGAACCTCAGCTTCCATATCTGAAAAATGGGAATAATCAAAATTGCTCAATCTACTAATGAGAGCTTGTTATGAAGATCAATTGAGATTTCTGAGAAAGTATTTTAAAAGCATCCCATGCCAAAATGTAATACATTATTCTTATATAAGAATTTAGCTGCCCTTAAGCCCTCCTGTGATTTTGAAGTATTAAAAACCATACTTTTAAACATAAGATCTGATAGATTACCCTGATGGACAAGATGGCTATTTTCCAAAGATTATCATTTCACTGGGTAGAATGGATATCATGATTGGTCTGGAATCAGGAAGACTTATCTTTGTAAGTTCAAATCCAGCCTCATTTTACAGATGAGGAAACTGAGGCAAGTTTAAGTGACTTGTCCAAAGTCCAGACTTGTCCACATAACTAATTAAATATCTAGGCTATATTGTATTTACAAAGATGAGTCTTTCTGACTTCAGGTCCAGAATTCCATCCACTGCCTCATAATGTTGTTCAGTTATATCAGTAAAATCTGATTCTTTGTGACTCCATTTGGTGTTTTTTTGTTTATTTATTTTTTGCAAGTATACTTCTTTCTCCAGATTATTCCAGATGAGGAAATTGAGGCAAACAGGGGTTAAGTCACTTGCCCAGGGTCATACAGTTTCAAAGTACCAGGTTGAAGTGATTTGCCCCTTGTCATCTTACTGGTAAGCATCTGAGGTCAGATTTGAACTCAGGAAGATGAGTCTTCCTGACTTCAGACCTGGCTATCTATTCACTGAACCACCTAGCTAGCCAATATTTTTGTTGCTTATCTCCTTTGCCAAGAAATTCCTAAATGAGGTCCCGAAGAGATGGGGACTTGACTGAACAACAAAGAAAGGAAGAAAAATGAATTGGATATGCTATGAGAATTTCTTTTTTTTCTTTTAACATAGAGGACTATTATTTGTGATATTGGGTTCCCAAGGAGGCAGTGGAGTTTTTGGTCTTCAGAATCCTTTAGAAATAAGAGATCCTGCATCTCTGTCATATATGTATTTTTGACTCAAAGGTCCCATGGTGGCCTAAGCATCCTTACTCACCTCCTCTAAACTTCTAGATCTCATTAATAGCTTTCAAGTTGTGTAGTGGAATGCTTTCATAGGAAGAATTCATCATTGGTTAGCATCTGCTCTTCACAAGTTGAAATTATTTATTCAGATAAAATGTCATGCCACTTTTTGCATGCATTTAGGACATTAAGACATGTAAATTTTTCCCTAGGTTTTTCTGAACAAGCAATCTTTCTTAAAAATAAATAGCTAATCATTTCCTCCCATTTATCATTCAGACTGAAGCTACAAAATTGGAGACAGTTAATAAAATTTTAAAGAAAAGAATAATGGTAAGTTCTTTTAGATTTGATATTATATTGAGATTAATTTCCCTAGAATCTGCTTTTTCTATATTATCAATAAGTTGTCCTCCCCAATAGTTCTTCACCTCTTTGTTATGCAGAAGCAGTTATGCTTTACTGTTCCTTATCAAAAACCATTTACCCCCAGTTATTCAAAATCTGACATCTTTTAGTGATCTTTTTGTTTGCATTCTTGTAGTATTGTGTATGTTGTTCTTCTGTTTGTTCATATTCCAGTCTAAATAAATTGATACAATTCTTTTCTTGTTTTTCTGGAAATCTTGCTTTATCTTTGCTTTAACTTTGGTCCATACTTCTTAAGTTTTCTCTCTAGTTTTTGTAATAGTTAAATTCACACAGAATAAAGTGGGTCATAGCTGGGTTTTAGAAAGACAAATTACAAGATTTGAAACTTATTTTTTATTCTTG
Source organism: Macrotis lagotis (assembly GCF_037893015.1). Taxonomy (NCBI): domain Eukaryota; kingdom Metazoa; phylum Chordata; class Mammalia; order Peramelemorphia; family Peramelidae; genus Macrotis; species Macrotis lagotis. The sequence goes on along the minus strand of NC_133662.1, from coordinate 183,387,896 downwards.
ATACAACAAGAAATGTTCTTGATGAAAGAAAGATATAGTATATGAAGGATGAGTTGGAGAGGGGAGAGGCTGTACAAGAATAGTCAGGAACCTATAGAAAGAATCCATAAGGTGTTATAGGTGGTTATAGAAGGAAGCTAAGTTATATCCCTAATCTTTTCAAATTGATGTCATGGAAAGTGACCAAATGTTCTCACAGCATCCATTGGTGCTTTTGCCAGACAATGAGCTCATATTTAATGGATCACTGCTTTTGTCAGGCCAGTGTTCAGATGATGTAGGAGGCAGGAAGCCAAGATTATATACATTGAAGGAACAGAAACATCACGAGCAAACCAAATAAGCAAGCTGAGTCAGGACACACATAAATAATGAGAATTAGGACAAACAGCAGGTCATAAGCCAGGCAAGCAGCCAAGAACATGGAGGGCATAAAAACTAGAAGGTAAAACAAAGTATGTGGCAAATGAACAGGAACCAGGAGAGAGAATAAAAGACTAGCTGGCAGAAGAAACGAATCTCTGGTAATAGGACTTTGACAACAGAGCTAACCCTGAGCCATTACCCTTTAGAATTTCAAGCAATTCTTTTTTAAAATAGGAAAAGTATTTCTAAGTATGACTTACCTGTAGCTCTCAGGTAAATAAAACCTGGGATTATGGGATAAGGGAACCGAGAGAAATTCAGTTCCTAACAAATGTGATCCAGAATGTCATTTATATTATCATTGAATATCCATTTAGACTGGTCAAAACATTCAACAACTTTATATTTTCCAATTTTTATAACTATTATGTGATAATATATAATACTGTAATTAATTTTTTCCCAGTTTCTATAACTATGCCAATCACTGAAATTGTCTGTAAGGGGGCAGCTAGGTGGCACAGTGGATAGAGCACCAGCCCCGGAGTCAGGAGTACCTGAGTTCATATCCAGCATCAGACACGTAATAATTCCCTAGCTGTGTGGGCAAGCCACTTAACCCCATTGCCTTGCAAAAAAACTTAAAAAAATTATATGCAAGAAAGGTATAAAAATTACTGGGGAAAAAAAGGAAATTGAATTGTATTGTCTGAACCAATGCTTCATTGCTTCAATCTTAAACATTTGTTGGTCTCATGCTAATGGATGTGTTCTCTTTAAAAACTGATTTAATATTTTTCAGTGAGGATTAATTTTTTCCCTTCCACTATCTTTATTTAAAAGGAAACAAACAAAAAGAAAACTAAAACCCCTTTCAGAAATTTGCAGATAAGCAAAACAGATTCCCTCGTCCAAATTAATCCACTTCCAAAAATGTCTGAATCATTCTTCAATTTGAAGCCATCACCTCTCTCTCAGGGAATGGCTTATCATAGCTCATCCTCAGGTTTTTCCAGGATTTTTTATTGTATTGATAAGAGTTCTTAAGTCTTTCAAAGTTATTTGTTCTTTATCTTGTTGTAGAAATTATTCTGGTTATTATCAATTTATTTTGCATAAGTACATAAATCTTCTCAGGTTTCTCTAACCATACTTTTCATCATTTACTAAAACCCTATCATACTCCAGTACATTCATAACAAAATTTTCTTCAGTCATTCCTCCATTTATTATACTAGTCCCTTTAATTTTCAGTTACTTGAAGGCACGTGTATTCTTAACTTTGTCTTTAATTTGATATTATTTTTCTTTTTATATATAAATGAGCAATATCAAAAGGTAGCCTAAGTACTCTAAAAGGAAAAATAGAATTAAGTTAGTGATCTTATACGAGATCAACTGGTTCATTTACTTATTTCTGGTTATTTTTGGTAGGGCATTGAATTTAAAATCAAGGAAAACCTTGACAAGTATAAAATAAGCCCGGAAGAGCAGCGGTGAGTATGAGGAACTTAATGAAAGCAACAAGAGCAATATATATTTTTAGCAACTCACTTCATATCATATTAGACCATGCTAAAAAGCAATTTACTTGGAGTCAAAAAGATTCAGAAGCTCTCCATGATTTTTTATTTCTAGTGGACAAGTAGAAAACCTTTCTGGGTCTCAGTTTCTGTAAAATGGAAGTTTTAATACATGTACCTTCTTCATAAAATTGTCAGGAAAAGGTCAAATGAGATGGAACATTATAAGCTTTAAAGAGAAAAGCAAATAGTGGAGAGAGTACCAGATCCAGAGTAATGAAAATTTGTCTATCTGAGTTCAAAACTGTCCTCAGACACTTATCAGTTCTATGACCCTGGGTAAGTCATTTAATACTTTTTGACTCAGTTTCTTCATTTGTAAAATAAACTGGAGAAAGAATGCAAATCACTTCAGTATCTTTGCTGATAAAACCTCAAGTGGAGATATAAAGAAGCAGGTGACTGAAAAATAACAAAATCTATCAAAAGTATGAATCTATAGTCAATTTCTATCTTCTAGTAACTTATATCCTAGGATTGAGATCTACATATTTAAACAGATTCTTTTTGAGTCTTCATAATATGCTGTAGCTAATGTTTTGGAAACCTTGAGATCATTTATGTAGTTAGTTCAAAAGGCATTTATTAAATGTTTACTTTGTGAGATGCACTATGAGAAGTTCTATAGATACAAAAAAAAAGTCCCTACCCCAGGGACTCACATTCTAATAAGGAAGATAACAATTAAATAATCAAGTATATATGAGATTCATACAGAGTAGATAGAAAGTAATCTGTGCTCCCGAATAAGTTGAGATTGTGTTAATGTTTAATAAAAATTAGGGAAGCTAAGAGGTGGAAGAGCTGAGGGAAGTGGGAAGAACTTGTCATGCATGAGGGATAACAAATAACAAAAATACAGGGATGATTAATGAAGTGTTGCATGAATAAGGAATTGATAGGGATTTTCTTGGTAGAGATACCCAACTGGTTTGCCATTTCCTTCTCCAGTGTGACCCTATTTTACAGATGAAGAACTGAGATAAATGGGGCGAAGTGACTTCCCCAAGGTTACACAGCTTGCAGATGTCTGAGCCTGGATTAGAGTTCAGGTTTTCCTGACTCCAGACCTAACTCTATCACTTAACTGCGTCTATTTATAGTACATAGAGGAGGGTAAAGTGCAAGAAGTCTAGAAAAGAAGGAAGGAGTCAGGTTATGAAGAGTTTGAATGGCCAAATAAGACCTGATCTTGAAGATAATAAGGAACCCTAAATGTTTATTGAATTAGGAATGACACGATTGGACCTGCAATTTAGGAAAATCACTTTGACTTCTGAGTGAGGGATGGGTCAGAATGGAAATAAAGACTTGAATCAAGAAGGATGATTAGAAGACTATTATAATAGTTTAGGCAAGAAGTGATGAAGTCTTGAACAAGAGTCATGGTGGTGACTAGAGAGAAGGGAACCCACAAACCTAGGAAAGATGTTGTGAAGATAGAAAACACACTGTTTGCCAACAGATAAGTGGGGCCAATAAGAATGAGGAGTCAAGGAGGATGTCATAGTTGAGACTGAGTGACAGAGAAAATAATATTTGACAATAAAATGGAAGCTCAGAAAAGTAGAAGATTTGAAAGAGTAATGAGTTCCATTTGAGGCATATGGAGTTTGAGGTTGTCTAATTGTTGAAAGAAATCATTGTTCAGATAAAAGTGAAGCTATGAAGAAAACATTAAAAGCATTTTATTCAATATGTCAAGGCAGTCACCATGGCAGAGATTTAAATCAACCATGTTGTTTTTTTTTTTATAGACAAATAATCAGTTCTCATATAAGAGGAAATCAATCCTGATTTATTCATGTTTCAAGTCAGAGATAGCATTAGTGCTGCCTCAGCTTTTTTTTCTCAGGATTTTGATTGGTACACGTTAACAAAGAGAAGATGGGTAAGTGACCATGCTCAGCAGGCTAGCTAACAGTACTCATGCTGAGGGGATGAATCAACTGTAAAGAAATATGGGAGTTAAGCCTCTCCTGTAGGCTGTTGTACAGAGCCAGAGTCAAGGTTGGGCAAAACATGATCATTCTTGATTGACTCTTCATTAGTGAGCGATTTTATCCACAGCTCTTTGTTCAGAAGGTAGGTGAGCAGCTAGAGGTGCCATAGAGCAAAGAGTACAAGTTAATGGAGTATTGTATGAATAAGGAATTGATAGGGATTTTCTTGGTAGAGATACCAGACTGGTTTGCCATTTCCTTCTCCTACTGGGATAACCAATGAGGGACCTGGTCACCTTCTACTGAAGACTTGTGTATCTCATGACTTTATCATAAACTTCCTGTATGCACCCTTGTAAGCAAACATTGGCATCTAATGGACTATGTGATTGTAAGGAGGAGAGACAGAGAGAATGTGAGAGTTACAGAGGCAAAGTGTAGTGCAGAGTGCTGGACTGATCACAGACTCATCCTCTCTAAGCTAAATATTCACATTCAACTGAAGTAGTAACCCTAAGGCCAAGTGACTACTAGAAGAATTCATGTCAAGAGATTAGAGTGCTTCTCTGAGCAGGAATGGTCTGTTGCTAATTTGGGAAAGTTGGGTCAATACACAGTTGGCACCAGCAGAAAGAAAAGTAATGGGCAGCTTTAAGAGATCTGGTGTGCAGCACCACATGTAACTCATCTGAGGAAGAACACTCTCAAACAGGGTGGCTAGTGGCACAATGGATAGAGCACTGGCCCTGGAGTCAGGAGGACCTGACTTTAAATCTGGCCTCAGACACTTAATAATTACCTAGTGGTATGGTCTTGGGCAAGCCACTTAACCCCATTGCCTTGAAAAAAAATTAAAAATAATCACTCTCAAACTCAAAAACTAAACTCCAGCAGGATCATTCATCCTTCTCTAAGAAGGCATCATTTCATTCTATCAAAAAGTAAAGCACAGGGGGTAGAGCCAAGATGGAGACAAGAAGGGATCGAGTCTTAGGAGCTCTCTGATAAAATTCATCAGCTAAGGACTCTAACTAAACTTTTGAGAGACAGAACCCACAAAAGGACCCAGTGAGGCAGTTCTCCTACTCAAGGTAACCTGGAAAAGAGCAGAAAGGCTCTGCTCCCCGGGGTCGGAGGGGCGCCCACCGGAGGGGTGGCCCGCCAGAGCCAAAGAACTTCAGCCTCCCGGAGGCAGCCCCAGAGCGCTGGGAGCTGTGGCCCACAGCAGCAGGGGAGTCTCCTGAGCTGCACCCCGAGGAGCACCGGGCACAAAGTGGGGGAACAGCTGGGGACCTCTGCCAGAGTGAGCATGTGGAGCCCATCCCTCAGGGCACACAGCCAGCAGCATGGTCTTTCCCCAGCCCTGATCCAGGAAACAGAAGCAGGTGGAGCAGGTAAGCAGGAGCCCCCAGGACATGAGCCCATTGAGCTGAGGGAGGGGAGTGAAGAGAGACTGTGAGCTCTGTCCTCTGCCCCTGGAACAGGACTCTGGGGCTCTGACCCCATTCAGATCCTGATCGCACTCTAGGCGCCCCCATAGAACAGCAGCCCCCCCCCCCACCTCAGCCCTGTGGCAGAGGGAGGTGCTTATGGTCATTCACAGACCAGGAGGGAGGACAGAGCCTCACACACTGAGACCCTTGTGGGAGTGTTCCAAAAGCTCAGGAAGCACCCCCAAACCAGGCCCAGGCTGGGAAAATGAGCAAGCAAAGAAACAAAAGGAAGACTATTGAGAAATATTTTGCAAATGAGCCCAAGAAGGATCAAAATACTCAGTCTGAAGATGAGGAAGCACAAGCTCCTGCATCTAAAGACTCCAAGAAAAACAGAAATTGGGCTCAGGCTATGACAGAGCTCAAAAAAGACTTTGAAAATCAAATGAGGGAGTTGGAAGAAAAACTGGGAAAAGAAAGGAGAGAGATGCAGGAAAAACATGAAAATGAAAACAGCAGCTTAGTCAAGGAAATCCAAAAAAATGCTGAAGAAAATAGCATGCTAAAAACCAGCTTAGGTCAAATGGATAAAACAGTTCAAAAAGTTATTGAGGAGAAGAATGCTTTAAAAAGCAAAATTGGCCAGATGGAAAAAGAGATAAGAAAACTTTGAGGAGAACAAATCCTTCAGACAAAGAACAGAATTCAGGGAGATTGATGAATTTACCAGAAATCAGGAATTAATACTTCAAAACCCCCAAAAAATGAAAAATTAGAAGAAAATGTGAAATATCTCATTGAAAAAACAACTGATATGGAAAACAAACTTAGGAAAGATAATTTAAAAATTATTGGAATACCTGAAAGTCATGATCAGGAAAAGAGCCTTGACATCATTATCAAAGAATTACTACAGGAAAATTGCCCTGATATTCTAGAAGCAGAGGGCAAAATAGAAATGGAGAGAAACAACCCCTAGGAATATTATAGCCAAGTTCAAGAACTCCCAAGTCAAAGAGAAAATATTACAAGCAGCCAGAAGGACACAGTTCAAATATCATGGAGCTGCAGTCAGGATCACACAGGACTTTGCAGCAGCTACATTGGAAGCTCATAGGGCTTGGAATACAATATACCGGAAGGCAAAAGAGCTTAGAATGCAGCCAAGAATGAACTACCCAGCAAGTCTGAATGTCCTCTTCCAGGGAAAAAGATGGACTTTCAATGAACCAGGGGAATTTCAAATGTTCCTTTTGGAATGGCCAGAGCTGAACAGAAGGTTTGATCTTCAGATACAGGACTCAGGTGAAGCATGGAGATTGGAGGAGAGGGGGAAATATGAGGGACTTAATGAGGATGAACTGCATGCATTCCTACATAGAAAAATGACACTGATAATACTCATATGAACCTTCTCAGTTTATAGAGCAGGTAGAGGGAGCTTTTATAGTTGAAGCACAGGAGAAAGCTGAATTCGAAGATAAAATTTGGTGTAAAAATGGAGTCAATAGAAAAAAAGGGAAATGGAATGGGAGAAAGAAAAAGGAGAGGGGGAATAGTCCAAGATATTTCACATAAGATTTTTTTTATTACAATGAGCTATTGTAATGATATGGAAGGGGGGAGGCAAGGGGGAATGAGGGAACCTTTGCTCTCATCAGAGATGGCTATGAGAGGAAACAGCATATATACTCAATGGGGTATAGACATCTGGAGTAAGAAGGAGCGGGGAGCAGGGGGAAGGGGTGGGGATGTGAATAAAGTAGGAGAGGATGGACCATGGGGGGAGAGTGGCCAGATATAACACATTTTCTTTCTTACTTCTTGCAAGGGGCTGGCATTGGAAGGCCTGCCCAGGACCACAGGGCCAGGTGGATTCTGGGCCTAAGGGGTGGTATGGGGGCTCAGGGCTTCTTGGCCCCAGGACCAGGGATCTGTCTGCAGCACCACTCGGGGACCCTACAGCAGAGTCAGAGTGAAAGGAGAGAGAAAATATAGTACATGGTAGTGGAGAAATAAGAAAGGAGGGAGTTACGATCAGCAATGGAAATGGTGGAAAAATATGGAAATAACTTTTGTGATGGACTTATCATAAAGAATGAGATCCACCCATGACAGAGTTGTTGGTGTTGGAACAAAGACTCAAGCACATATTTTGTTATTATTATTATTTGGGGGAGTGTGCAGGGCAAGTGGGGCTGGGTGGCCTGCCTGGGGCCACATAGTGGGGTGATCTTTGGGTGTCTGGGGCCGGATTTGGACTCAGGTGCTCCTGGCTCAAGGGCCAATGCTCTATCTGCCACCCAGCCGCCCCTACTATTATTACTATTTTATTTTATTTTGGGTCTTTTTTTTCTTTCTTTTTTTTGTTTTTTGCAGGGCAGTGGGGATCGGGTGGCTTGCATGTCACACGGCTGGGTGATTGTCGGGTTTACGAGGCTGGATATGGACTTGGGTGCTCGTGGCTCCAGGGCTGGTGCTTTGTCCATTGCGCCACCTGGCCATACCTACAATTATTACTATTATTTTTTTATGTTACTTTTTTTCTTTCCCCTTTACTTTTTTTGCCCAAACAAGTCTGTCTATATTCATGGGGGAGGAGGGGTATTTTGTTTACTTGTAAACAAGAATATTTTATTAATGTAAAAAAACATTTATACAAAAGGAGAATAAAAAATAAATTAAAAAACAAAAACAAACAAAAAAAGTAAAGCACAAGTGAAGCTTTGAGAGATGCAGGTTTCTTGACTCAGTAGGAATGCAAATGCAATTGAGTTTTATGCTAATAGTAACAAAGCAAATTGTTTTTATGATGCCCTGAAGGCTATTTATGGATCAAAGACTTATGGTGCATCTCTGCTACTCAGTGCTAATTGAGTCACATTGAATAATGATAGGACATAATCCTAGAGAGATGGGCTTCCATAGTGTTCTTAACAGATCATCATCAATCAATACAGAAACCATTGATCATTTACTTAAAGTTAAAGTCAATTAGTCCCCTAGATGAAGTTCCAACTGAAGAAGAGGTTTTGAATGCCATCAGGTACTTTTCAAGTGACAAGGCACCTGGTGTTGATTCTATTCCAGTTGAGATCTACAAAGTAGGGGGTCCATTGTTCATCCAAAAGCTGACTGAAATTTTAGAGGGTATATGGCACGAAGAAGTTATTGCCCAGGTACCTCTATTGTCCATCTCTAGAATGGTAAAAGGAATAGATTATCATGTGGCAGTCTTAGAGGTATTTCTCTTAGTCATTGCTGGTAAGATTCTTGTTAGAGGTCTTCTAAATAGGCTGATCCTTCACCTGGAAGATGGCCACCTCCTGGAGAGCCAGTGTGGCTTCAGAAAGAGTCAAGGAACAATCTATATGGTGTTGCCCAACAACTCCAGGAAAATACGAGCAGAACAGAGGTCTGTATACAAGGTATGAAGATCTGGCCAAGGCCTTCAATACTGTCATTCATGAGGACTTATAGAAAATTATATCAAAATGTGACTATCCAGTTAGGTGGTGCAGTGGATACAGAACCTGTCCTGGACTCAGGAGGACCTGAGTCCAAATCTGACCTCAGACGCTTAATAATTACCTAGCTGTGTGACCTTGGGCAAGTCACTTAACCCGACTGCCTTGCAAACCCCCCCCCAAAAAAAAAATTAAGGAAAGGAAGCAGTGATCAAAGCCAACTTAAAATCCTTCAAATGCATAGTCCTCATAACTGTTTTCTGTTTAGAGCATATATCTTTTTCCAGGCTGTGGCTGAACCTTTTACTGGCATCCTTGATTTTGGAGAACTTTTCCATGCATCATAAAAGGGGGTAAAATCTTTTTTTTAAAGAAAGATTTTATTTATTTTGAGTTTTACAATTCTGCCCCCATTCTTGCTTCCCTCCCCTCCCACGAAAGACATTCTTTACATTGTTTCCATGTTATACATTGATCTCATTTGAATGTGACAATGGAAAAATCATATCCTTAAGGAAGAAAAATAAAGTATGAGATAATAAAATTACATAATAATATAACTTTTTTTTTTTCTAATTTGATGGTAATAGTCTTTGGTCTTTGTTCAAAGTCCATAATTATTTTGCTGGATACAGATGGTATTCTCCATTGCAGATAGCCCATAATTGTCCCTGGTTGTTGCACTGATGGAATGAGCAAGTCCATCAAGGTTGATTATCACCCCCATGTTGCTGTTAGGGTGTACAGTGTTTTTCCTGGTTCTACTCATCTCACTCAGCATCAGTTCATGAAAATCTTTCCAGGCTTCCCTGAATTCCCATCCCTCCTGATTTCTAATAGAACAGTAGTATTCCATCACATACATATATACCACATTTGTTAAGCCATTATTCAATTGAAGGACATTCAGTTAATTTTCAATTTTTTGCCACCACAAATAGGGCTGCTATAAATATTTTTGTGCAAGTGATGTTTTTATCCTTTATCATAATCTCTTCAGGGTATAGATCCAGTAGTGGTATTGCTGGGTCAAAGGGTATGCACATTTTTATTGCCCTTTGGGAATAATAAGGGGGTAAAATGTTATAAACATTTCTATACTCCTTTTTAGATCATAGTACCTTAGTGTATGTGACTTATTTTATCCAGCAAATTCCATCAATTTGTCTGAGCAAAATAATTTAATTAGGAATCTTCTGATCAGAGAAAAATCAGTACAGCATTAGTATAGCACTTGCCCCTTGTCATCTTCTAACCTACACAAAATCATCTCTCTTCATTTTATCCATAAGGAGAGGCAGAGACTGTTAAATGGATTGCTGGAAATCCATCAAAGCAAAAGATTATCAAATGAATGCTTACTCAGACTCAGACACATAGAATTTAATTTTAATTTCTTTACAACTCTATTGGTCTGTGATTCTTATTCAAATTATTTCTACAACTTCTTTACTCTTAACTTTAACACATACATTTTATCATAGAAGTGACTCAAAGTTTTAGTCACATAATGTTCTTCAAAGTAGGTAACTCCACATTCCTTGTACTGTTAAAAGTCTTTTTTTTTTTTTTAAATTTTATTCAGTAGAAGGCAAGATATGTTCCATTATAGGCTGAGTTGGCAAGTCATTTCTAGAAACTTGCTCCCTGGAATGACCCTAATAGACAATTCAACCTTTGCTACCACTTTGGAGATTAGTGTACTACATTACTCCTTTCTCTAATAACTAGTCTTTTTCTCTTGACATAGACACTTGATTTGGACTAGATTCTGTCCTGAGAGACTGATCTCTATTGAGAGGGATTAGGTTCTTTTCTTCTACTTTCCAATTAATTAAACTCTCCTTCCAATCACCTAGGAAAGATTTACCTGTAGTTTAGGATTCATTTCATTGTCCCAAAAAGGGAGAGTGAAAAAAATTAAATTATTTAATGTACTGTACAAATCAGATATGCTTAGGTATTTATTTCCTATACATCAAAGTAATACAAAATAATGAAGACTCGCACTTTTATTTGTAGAAAACAAACTTAAAATAGAATTTGGCAACTTATCTTAAAATTATTGTTGTAATCTTCATTATTTAAAGAAGTTCATGGGATTGATTATTAGTAATTTTATATTTAACTTCAGACTTGCATTATCCAAATCCTTCCTGGTATATTTTTGATGACAAAGTAGTTCAGATTTGGACTTATCTTCTTGATGATAGGTATCCTTGTCAATAAAACCTTCCTTCTCTTAATAGTAACTAGTTCCACTTATTGGTCCTAGAACCTCTGGATCTCTTGAACTCATGAAGTAACCTCAAATATTGGAAATACAAAGCAAAAAAGACCCCCAAGGGCTCACCTAGTTGACACTATTCTGTAGAAGGGTGGAGGAATGAACACAGCCGATTTCTCCATTCCTTTCATACTATATGTCACATGAGAAAGTCAAAGCAAGAGTGATTAAATTAGAAGCTACTTTCCATTTTAGAAATCCACGAGTCATCTTCTCTATCTCAGCAGCCAATGAGAAAATGATGCCGTCATTCAAAAAAATGGCTTTGTCCTTCTGTCCTGAGTCACAATATTGATATAAGAAGCTAGGAAGTTCATAATCTTTAAGATACCCACATACTGAATTACCGTGTCCCTGAAGTACCCAGAAGTTACCCTGAATGGCACCTATGGGTCTATGCAACTTCTATTATCATCTATCTTAGATTTCTGGGACCTTGGACCATTATATACATAAATGAGGAAGTTTGAGAAATCTTGTCTTTCTAGGAATTATAACTGAACAGTTAAAATTGTTCCAGACCACTGATTCTATGGCAGTTTAATATCCCTAAGCATTGTGATCTCCCATTCATCCATTCTACCCGATGGCAGAGTTGCACTTGAATGATCACCTACCTTCAAGTAAGGTCCATTCCCACTTATCATAATCTTGGGGAATACCCCTACCTCCCAAACAAGACTATAGTCATGGTCAGACTTTCTTCTGCAGCTCCTCTCCATTCTCACCACCATCTCTATTTCAGGTATAGATGATTTTCATAATGATTTTGCACAGGTGAGAGTTTAGGCAGCCGGTCAGTAGTTATTTCATGGTACTTTTTGGTTGCCTTTTTGGATGTAACAAAGTCTGATAATTTTTTCATGTTTTTAGTATCTTGTCTTTTAGATAAATTGCATTTTGGTCCCTTCGTGCCCTCAAATTTTTTATTGATTCTAACATGGAGCTCTTTTCTAAATAATAAAGATGATGATAATAGTAATAATAATAACTATGGGCATTTACATCTGGCAACTTTATAGTACAGTGAATAGATTTCTGGACATGAAGTTAAGAAGACTTGAGTTCAGATTTGACCACAGACATGTAATTGTTTTGTGGTCCTGGGTAAGTTTTTTTAACCCTGTTTGTCTCAGTTTCCTCATCTATAAAATGAGCTGGAGAAGGAAATGGTAAACCACTCCAGTATCTATCTATGCCAAGAAAACTTCAAATAAGGTCCTAAAGAGTCAGATGTGTCTGAAATAATAACAACAATAAATCTTTTATATCTCAACAAGGTACTATGCTAAATATATGCAAATATTTTCTCATTTGATCCTCAACAACACCCATCCTAGGAAGCAAATGCTGTTAATATCCCCATTTTACAGATGAGAAAACTGAGGCAAATGGAGTTTAAATGACTTGTCCAAGGTCACTTAAGCTTAAATAGTTCTGAGGCAGGTTTTGAACTCAGACCTATTTTGAGTTCAAACTTCACATTCTATCCACTAGCCACCTCTATATACTTGATCCAACATAGCTGTTTTCCCTGTATTCTCTTTAATGCTATTTCTACCTCTTTTATAAGAACCTCAAGGTCTGTAATATTAGGGTCCTAATATAATGATTCCAGTATCCTTGATAGACAAAAGTAAAATTGTTCAAATATTTTTTTGTAATCCCCCCCCCCAATATTTATTTTAAACCCAGCATATTGGCTTTCCATTTTCATTCTTGAATGTCCTTGGAATGATCTTCCTTAGTTAGATACCTTGCTAGGTTATATCTCATCATCATTTTTTATTTTTCTTCACAAGATTTTTCAGATGAGTTTGTTCAAACTTTTTGTTGCCTTTGCTCTCTCTCTGTCAAGTAAGTTAATGTTAACAATTCCTTTTCTGGGCTCTAAAAATGCCCTTCCTGAGCTCTTTTTTGTTCTCCTGTAGTAATTGTTTTACATTGATTTAATTTTTGGATATAAGTGGCACTATAATAGTGGTTATTGTTCCTTTCTCATCTTTCATTTTTAAAAAAACTTATTTAGATTATATAGGACTGAATCTTTTAAATTGGATAGATATAGATAGTCATCAGATATCAGGATATGCATTGGGTTGATTTGTAAAGTCTTTTAAAGTTCTTTATGAAATTTCTCTGCCATGTGATTCTTATCAACTAACATCAGTGAATAATCTGCAGTTATTTCTCTAGTGGTCCTTTGGCAAATATATTATATTGCAATAATTGATAAGAAAATAATCCTGTGAAGTATGTCCTTTTGGATATACAAGGAAACTCATTTTCTCAAATCCTTTATTTTGCCTCTTCAAAGACTGTTATCTTTCCATTTAACTGCAACCTCCTTCTTTCTTTTGGTTTCTTAAAAAAAAATTCAGCTCTTCTAGTAACATATTCACACAATGGTCATTGGACATTTTGAACACCTAGAAGTTTTTTATTAGTCAAAAACTAATTTTTAGCCTCCTTTGTCTTCTTTACTATCACTCTTCTACCATCATTGCAGAAGTGGAACTGAGCTACATAGGACTGATGGTCATTTGCAAATTGTCTTTGTTTCATGGATTCCCATTAAGAGCAACAAAGAATTCACCATTAGATGGCCAAGCTGCTCAGCTTGCTTATCCCATTGTCAGCTGAAAGTGATATTTGAGAAGAAACAGGACATAATGAAAATATAATGGTCTCATGGATGGCAGATATCTTTGATTAGAAAAGCATGCATGGCAAATGGATATGGTAAAGAATAAGCTATGATTGTAGTATGACCTGATTGACCTTTTGAAGACTATTCTAGAAGACAAAGACCATTTGAAATGAAAGTCATAATTAAAGAAAGCTATGGTATGGGAGAGGTATATTAATCTCTTCCCTTTCATGCATATTCACTTACAATGGTTGAAATAGAATGTGCTGATCTCTTTATAATAGTAGTCCCTTTATTTTTTAGATGGAGAACTGTGATTGGATAGGGGAAGTGATTTGTCAGTTCACCCAGGTTACTGGAGGCTGAAATAAGGTCTTTTTTGTCCTTTGTAGCAAAGTACACAGTAATTTTAAAAGTAATTACAGTCAAAATTGGCATGTGTTTAATACTTCATAAAGTTTGGAAAATGATTTTATGGACATTTACTTCTTTTGTTCCTCACAACAACTCTATTGGATGGTAGCAAAAAGATATTATCAATCCATTTTACAGAATAAGTAAGAAAGAAGGGTTAGTTAGTGGACAATTAGTAGAAATTCAAGGAGGCATTCAAACCCAGATTCCTACTGTTTCCTAGGGCAAATCTACCATGATGTATCTTGCTATCATTGCTAATTGCAATACATTTGCATTTATAGTGTCTATAAGATTTTCAAAATGCTTTACAATCATTATCACTTACCTTTTTTCTTGTTTTTATTTTATTTATTTACACATTACTAAAATATTCTTGTAAGAATAAACATAATACCCCCTTCCCCCCCACAAAAATATAAAAACCTCATGAGGAATAAAGTGACAAAAAGAGAAAAAAAATGTGCTTCATTCTGTGTTCCATCAGCTCTGCATCTGGAGTGGATCATATTCTTTATGATAAGTCCATCAGAGAAGTTACTTCTATATTTTTCCACAGTTGCTGTTGCTGATTGTAATTCCCTCCATCCATTCCTCCTCACTACCATCTATTATATTTCCTCTCTCCTTTCATTCTGTCCCTCTTCAAACATGTGCTGTAGGACAATCAGGTGGCACATTGGATGGAGCACCGGCCCTGGGGCCAGGACAAAAGTCTTACATTTTGAGCACCTGGAAGTTTTTTATTAGTCAAAAACTAATTTTTAGCCTCCTTTACCCTCTTTCCTATCACTTTTCTACCATCATCGCAGAAGTGGAAATGAGCTACATAGGACTGATGATCATTTGCAAATTGTCTTTGTTTTATGGATTATTTAGATTATATAGGACTGAATCTTTTACATTGGATATAGATATAGATAGTCATCAGATATCAGGATATGCATTGGGTTGATTTGTAAAGTATTTTAAAGTTCTTTATGGAATTTCTCTGCCATGTGATTCTTATCAACTAACATCAGTGAATAATCTGCAGTTATTTCCCTAGTGGTCCTTTTGTAAATATATTACATTGCAATAATTGATAAGAAAATAATCAAGCCTACATTCTACCCCAGAGACCCAGCAACCACCTAGTCATGGGGTCCCAGACATGTCACCCAATCCAAGCACCTTGAAAAAAGTAAGAAAGAAAATGTGTGTTATATCTGACTTTCTTCTCTCATGATTTACCTTCTCCTCTATCACCCATATCCCCCTTCCCCTCTCCCTGTCCCCCTTCTAGATTTCTCTACCCTATTGAGTGTATGCTGTTTCCTCTCTTTCTGCTGAGAATGAATTCCACCTTGCCTTCCCCCCTTCCATACCATTGCAAAAGCTATTTCTTGACTCTTTTACATGAAATATTTTAGTCTATTCTACCTCTCCTTTCTCTTACTCCCAGTACATTTCCATTTCACTTGTTGACTCCATTTTTACAATATATTATACCTTCAAATTCAGCTCCTTCCTGTGTCTTGTCTACATAATCTCCTTCTAACTGCTGTATTAAATGAGAAGGTTCATATGAATATTATCAGCATCATCTTCCTGTACAGGAATACACGCAGTTCATCATTAAATCCCTCATAATTTACCCTTCTCATCCACCCTCTCTATAATTCCCCTGAGTCCTGTACTTGAAGATCAAACTTTCTGTTTAGCTCTGATTGTTTCAACAGGAAAGTTTGAAAGTCTCCTGTTTTGTTGAAAGTCCATCATTTCCCCTGGAAGAGGATGCTCAGTTTTGCTGGGTAGTTGATTCTCAGTTACATTACAAGTTCTTTTGCCTTCCAGAATATTATATTCTAAGGCCTAAGAGCCCTTAATGTGGATACTGCTAAATCCTGGGTAATCCTGATTGTAGCTCCATGATATTTGAATTGTGTCCTGGCTGCTTGTAATATTTTCTCTTTGACCCGGGAGTTCTGGAACTTGGCTACTTATCATTTAATCTTCACAACAACCCTGATTTGTATGTAGGTACCATTATTACCATTATTTTTGCAGATGAGTAAACAGAAGCAGATAGAGGTGAAGTGGCTTGCCCAGGGTCACACAGCTAATATCTGAGGTGAATGTGAACTCAGGTCTTCCTGAAACTAAGTTCAGCTCTTCACCTTATGATACACTTCATCTTCCAGGAAGATCAGGAGCTAGAACTGGGGAAATAGCAGAAGTTTCCTTAGGTCGTCTTTCAAGTGATTGTACCTTTTAGAGTAATTTGTTGTAGAAATAAACACTTTACACACATTGCCTCTGAGGCAGCATTTGGGATGGGGTCTAAATGCTGGGCCCAGGTCATAAAAATATAAAATCTTTCTACTCTGTAAACTCCTGGAGGTTACTTTCCATTAAGGAATTTTGCAAGTTCCAAAGTTTTCTAAGTTATAAACCATTTTTACAGCTGCAAAGGGCTTTAGAGAATGTCATATCAAACTCTGTGATTGAAAAAATGAAATAACTGAGACCCAGAGAAAGGAAAGGTCTTGTCCATGATCACTCAGGTCACAATGGATAGAGCTAGGTTCTGAACCCAGACCAGCACTGGCTCCACTTATAAATCTAGAAAAGAATAAAGCCAAGGTTTGAACTCAGGCTTTTTTGACTTTAATTCTAGTAGCTTCTTACTAAATCACACTACCTTCCCTACCATCACATCATAGGAGGGTGTTTCTAAAGGTGATAAAACTTTTGCTATCTAGGTTACTGTAGAAATGCCCATAGAAATAAAGGTGAATAAATATTTCTAGAATACTTGATTCAAAGTAAATTATGCAAAAACAAATATTGAAATTAAAATATATTTTTATTTTCAAGACACTTTCTCCTACCTAATAGTTTTTTTTAAATTGTCTATTTAAAGGAAATTTTGGGATTTACTTGATATCCTTACAAGGTCTAAAGACTTGGAAGAATGCTACTGAGGACTTGGGAGAATGGCATGTAAACATCAAGAATGATCTTATGAAAAAATCTTTAACATCATATTGAGTACTTGGAAAAAATGGCATATGAACTTCAAGAATGATCTCATGAACAAATCCTTAATGATATATTGAACACTTGGAAAAATGACAATGTGAACATCAAGAAAGATTTCATGAACAAATCCTTAACAATATACTGAGTACTTGGAAAAATCGCGTATGAATGAAAATCAAGAATAATTTCATGAACAAATCCTTGACAATTAAATCAGTTTGGTTCCCTCCTTTTTTGTTTATCTCAGAATCAAATTCAGTATTATTTTCCTAATCACAACAAAGGAATGTATGTGTGTGTGTGTGTGTGTGTGTGTGTGTGTATACATATATATGTACGTGTATATACAAACACATGTTGTGAAAATATTTTGTGAATTTTTTTCTGCTTTTCTTTCTGTAAATATTTGTAATACTATATCTATAGAATCTTGGGAAAGACAACTATTTCATTTAATAACTTTCCTTAGGGAAAATAACTTGCCTTTTCATAAGTAGGAAAATTATCATAAATGTAATACAGGTCCAATTCATTTTGAATATTTGCTTAGAGTAAGCTCAGATTTTTGCATTTAATAAAACATGACCATGATCTGATTTATATAACTGATATCTTGATCCTCATGTGGCTCCCTGGTTGCAGTATCAGAACGAAAAGATGCTTCTAGGAGGATATATCAATATTTTCCATGGTCTTCTCTGGGATTACTCAGTAAACACAGAGGATAACTCATAGAAGTCTACTTCAAAATATCATGAGTTGCATTTTTATCTCGGGGGTCTTGAAATTCAGAGATCTGGGGAATTCTCTTTTTTCTTTGGTGAATTTTCAGAGACTAATGAAATCAACAATAAGAGTAAAATTAGGAATTTCTGGGTTAAAAAATTTCAACCTGAAAGCCTTCCAAAAGTGGGGAATTTCAGAAGTATGTATGTAGTCACAAGATCCCAGAATCTCAGAGTTGGAAAGAACTTCAGAGACTATTGGGGTCTCCAAGCAGTATGCAAGTAAACAACTTCTAGGGACATTTCCAACAAATGCTCAGGCTACCTATGCTGGAATGTTCACAGCTACCCAAATCAATATGTTTCACTTAGGGGTAGCTTTAATTATAAGAACATTTTTGTTTACATTAAGTTTAAATATATCTCTCTTAAAACATCCACCACTTGCTCCTGATTCTATCCTTTGGGGACAAACAAAATACATTTAATCCCTCTTCCCTTCAAATACTTTGACTGCAATCATGCTCTCTATGCCTGACTCTTATTCAAATTAAACATTCCTGTTTCCTTAAAACAATCTTCACACAGCAAGAGCTTGAGACCTTTAAACAATCTGGTCACTCACATCTCAGTATTTCCCAGTTTATCAGTACCCTTCCTTAATTTTGATGTCCTAAATTGAATACTATGCCTTAAACTCCTTATAAAACTCTAACTCTCCCCTTAGATGATTTGGAAGTTATGGCATATATTTAAGAAAAAATTTGTTCATTTTTACACTTGAATTTTAATAGAGGCCAATCCCTAATCCTATCTAGGACTTGCTTCTTTGGGACACTTTTCATTAGACTGAGTTTGGCATTCGTGATTTGCTCTATGTTTTCCCAAGAGGAGTTTAGGAGCCACCATGCTAATCCAGTTTCAATGAATGAGAAATGATTCAGTCCAAGAGCTGGAGGTTTTTGAGTACATTGGTTTTCAGGTGATCATTTCTTCCTCTTCCTCCATTTTTCCCCCTATACTCATTAAACATTGGACCCTCAGTTAAATAATTATTGAGTACAAATTATTAATTATAAATAAACAATTCTTACCACCCTGAAATATTAGGGTTATACAAAGGGCTCTAATAATAGTATTAATGGAAGTTGTCTCCTTTATTCTTACTCTGATTTATTCTGAGTTGAGGTTCTGTTAACGACTAACATGATATCCTAATTAGGATTTAAAAAATACTGGCTGTTAAATTAATTTTTGTATACTGCATTTTAATTTTTTATTATATTTTTAGATAATGTATTTTAATGATTTTCAGATAAGCAAAGGGTGAAAATGACAAAGAGCTTTAGGATGTTTAGCTTTGTTCCGCTATATGATTTTCTGATCACCAAGACAATTTATAGCTGGCTTATATTGCTAGAATGAGACCATCCCAGGGACTTAAACACTCTGATAAGAGTCTACAGAAGCAAGATCTGAAAGGAGAAGAAGGGGTGGTTAATCGACAAATGTTTTTTTTTTTTTAAAGCCTACTGCCTATAGTGTGTCAGATACTGTGCAGAAAGTTTGGAATGTAAAGAGAGAAGTGAAATCAATCTCTCCTCTCAAGTATGTTAAATTCTTTTGGAAGAGACTACAAATACATATTTAGGCATACCAATACCGGGTGTCCCCAAAATCTTAGTGAAATTAAAAGTTTTAATGATTCAGATCTTCACTAAGACTTTTGAGACCATGTATTTGCAAGATGATTCTGGAAGGATGGTACTAGAAGTTAGGGGTGTTGCTTTTTCAAGCTAATCCTCATATTGGTCCTATACTTGCTGAAAAATTGATTGTTGGAAGTCTCCTTAACTAGTTGCTCCAGACCTCTAACTGGGCTTCATCCCTCCTATCTCATGATCAAGTTACTACACCACCTCACCAGTCAACTGACTGTTCAATTTGTAATGATACTTAAAATAATGTGTTTCCTAAAATGAGTTTCCTATAACTTTGTTATCCAAGGTCAAAGACAAAATGACATCATTTCCACAAAACCTTTCATAGCAACACTTTTTTGTTGTAGTAAAGAATTAGAAACAAGGTAAATACCCAACTATTTAGGAATGCTGAACAAATACTAGCACATAAATGCTAGGGAATATTACCATATTATTAAGAAATTATGACTATTAAAAAGTCAGAGAAATGAGAAAATTTATATGCAGATAGAAGTAGGACCAGTTAAAAACAATATGCTCCAGCATAATCCTGTTTTCCAGTGGTATCTGACTACAAGATCCCATTAATTAATGAAGTAATCAATGGGAC
Organism: Macrotis lagotis; assembly: GCF_037893015.1. Taxonomy (NCBI): domain Eukaryota; kingdom Metazoa; phylum Chordata; class Mammalia; order Peramelemorphia; family Peramelidae; genus Macrotis; species Macrotis lagotis. The sequence goes on along the minus strand of NC_133662.1, from coordinate 183,367,691 downwards.
TTTAATTCATGGGATTTTTTTTGGCAAAATTGGCTTGTCATTTCCTATTCTAATGTGTCCTTACTTTATAGATGAAGAGCTGAGGCTAATAAGAGTAAAGTGACTTGCCCAGTGTCATACAGTAACAGATTTGACCTCAGGAGCTCTCTGACTCCAGGTCTAGAGCTTTACATACAACACCTTCAACTACAACAATATATGCACCAACACTAAAATAATGTAAATGGAAAGCATAAGCATAATTTAAAAAAATGAAACTGAGAACTATATAATTATAGTGACTGGAGAAGAAATGAGAATAGGCACCTCCCATCTTTACAGAGGTGGGTGGTTATGTGTGTGGAATAATGCATGTTCTGTCAAATATATTTCATGTATTAGTTGTTACTCCTGGAATCCTTTTTCTTCCCCTTTTGGAGTCTCATAAAGGATTGCTCCCTGGGTAAAGGATTGAAGAGGAATATATTTAAGAAAGGAAGTGATAGAAAATTAAAATATGTTAGTAAAAGGATTCAAAATATGGAAAAAACAATCTTATTAAATTTGACCCCATATTCTAGCTCAAGATATTTATGAATCATGCTCCATGCCTTCAAATATGATAAGCTTGTCACCTATGAACTTATCAAAAAATTGTTAAAAATAGCTTGGTACAAGGTCAAGTGTATTACCATTTTTGGAGATCTTAAAAGTCAACATTGAACATCGAATGATTACCCTTTGCTCAGCCACTCAACACCTTCTAAATATACCTAACTATACCACAATTATCTGGATCTACAATATCAGAAAGGTCTGTTAGATTTGGACAAAGACCTGTCAGATGTTTTGCTAAAACCTAAAGAAGTCACCTATAACACCATCTTTATTTAATAGTATCATCAACTTGTTTTTACAAAAAGGAAATCAAGTTCTTTATGGAACCCATAATTACATTTGTTTTTGCTATAATTAGGCTTGATACAAGAATATTTAAAAATAACTCCATCAATTTTTAAAATCCTGAAACAAAATTTTCTTTGGGTAATTCTTATCTGTTAGTTTTCAGGTGAACAATTTTCTGCATTTAGGTAGTAAAACACTGATAAAAGAAAACCCAATAGAGTTTCAACTAAATACTTTTGACCATTATTTATCTGACTCTGGGGACACAAATACATGAATTTCAATTTTTCCCCTTCTGTTTTAACACTCAAAGTTTCTTCTTTTAATTTTTTCCCATTTTTAAAAAATCACTGAGGGGAGGCTAGATGGTGCAGTGGATAGAGCACCGGCTCAGGAGTTCCTGAGTTCAAATCTGACCTCAGACACTTAATAATTACCTAACTGTGTGGCCTTGGGCAAGCCACTTAACCCCATTGCCTTGCAAAAACTAAAAAACAAAAAGTCATCGAACATGACTTTTCCTGAAACATTTTCCTGGAAAATTTGAAAGGTAAATTGTAATTTGGATTTAGGTTTCTAAGTGATGTTAACAGTAGGTGCTATAGATATATTCTCTCTTCTTTTCCTTCACAAAAGAATGTTTTTCTAGCAGCAATGCTCTTCCACTAGTTCCTTCCCTGTTTGGAAAGTTTTAAGACTGTCACAAGCTAGATACAAATAAAGGGCAAAATATCTCTGTGGCTCCAGGGAAGAGGAGGAGGTAATTAACTGCTGAATTGAACCACCTTCCCAATCTAGTTCTTATATTGCTATTGCCTAATTTACAACACCTGCCTAAACACCTTCTGTTACTAGGCAACAAGCTCCTTCGTTGATCATAGATTCCAGCCTGTTTTATAAGGGACTCAAGGTACATTAATAAGGTCTCAGTATGATGTCAGTTTTATTCAGCACAACCTATAAAGTCGTTGGATGCCTTTGAAAAGACTAGGTCATTCTGGGTGTGCTGATGAATTATCTAAACCTTTATGAGTTATCTTGATGGAGTTTTTATAGCTGTGGATTCATTTGTAAATTGAGTTTTTTTTTTTTTTTAGTGGTAGCTTTTCACTCAAGTCTTCACTTGAGGTCCAAAGGGTTCATAATACAATTGTAAAACAGCACGACTCCAGAGAAAAATTGTGATGTGACTTTGGTGTCCTCACTCTCCCAATTCAATACAGTGGCTGTTCCTCTTCTTTTTTTTTTTGCCCAGTGACTAAGAAAGTAGCCCAGAATCTTTAACAATAAGGTATTAAGGATTTAAAAACCCAGATTTACTTTTAACAAGGGCCAAAGTCTTAAGACAAATAAGAATACAAGTGAATGAATAAAGCTCCTATTCTGGGTGGTGGTGGGGTAGTGGTGGTGGTGGTCTTTAGTTATGAATCAGAGGGATGGGAGGATTTGGTATTTTAGAACTGGCAGATCTTTTTGGTTTCTTTTAAATTAGTTTTTCAATTATCTTCATGCAGATGACTCCCAGATCTACTTGTCCAGCTCTAACCTCTTTCCTGATCAGCATTCTCACATCTCCAAACTGCCTATTGTTCATCTCAAAATGAATGTCCCACAGACATCTTTAACTCAATGTCTTCAAAACTCAGCTCAGTACTATTCGCCCTTAATTCTCCCCTCTTTCTAACTTCCCTGTTACTATCAAGGATTTCACTATTCTCCCAGGTACCTAGATAGACAATCCCTGAGTATTTCTCTCCCACCTCTCTCCATTTCCTAATCCAATCTGTTGCCCAGGTTTGTGATTTCACCTTTGTAACATCTGAATTTCTTCTACTTTCCCCGTCTCTGCTTTCTATAGCAGACACATGATCTCATGCTTAGACTATTCCAAAAGCTTTCTGATTGGGCTCTGTAGCACGTCTCTCTCCACTGTAATATTTCAGTCAGGTGTCAAATTGACCATAAAGTCATAGTCTGACCACATTATTCCCTTATTCAATAAATTCCATTGGCTCCCTATTACTTGTATCATAAAATATAAAATCTTCTGTTTGTCATTTCCTGCCTTTTCAATCTTCTTTCACTTTCTTCCTCTCTTCATTTTCCAACTTCCATACTGTTAGTCACATATTATCTGAGCTTTTTCACTGGCTGTCCTTCATATGTGGAATTTTCTCACTCTGATTCCTGGCTTCCCAAGTTTTCTTAAGTTTCAACTAAAATTCTTCTTTCTAAAAGGAAATTTTCCTGATCCTCCTTCCTGCAGTTGATTATCTCCAATTTAACTCTCCATATCTTGTCTGTACAAAGTTATGTGTGTTTTCTGCCCTATTAAACTGTGAGTTTTTTGCAAACGGTCTATTTTTTTTTTGCCTTTCCTTGTACCTTCAATACTTAGCACAGTGTCTGACATAGTGTAGATGTTTAATAAATTCTTGAAGACTTGGCATGCTCTCTTCTTAAGCTTATTTAGGGTAAGTTTTAATATTCAAACTCTGTATAAGATTTTAGACTTAATATGTATTGTGTCAATCAATAGCAAAAAAACTATATAATCCACAAACAAATCACTGAAGTTAGACAAATGAAAGTGGCTATTTTCCTCAGTTTCCTCATTTATAAAAATGGGGATAATAAGAGCACCAACTTTTGGGGGTTGTTGCAAGGATTAAGTGAGATAATTATAAAGTGCTTAGCATAAGATACATCATATCCATAAATATATATATAGACTATAGAAATGTTGACTATTGTTATTGTGATTATTTTGATGATGCTGATGCTGTATATACCTGACAATAAACCTGTGGGTTTTCCCACTAAGAATGAGATATCTCAGCTCTTCCTATATAAATCATTCTCTATCTTAATCAAGGGGAAATTCCCTAAAGTCTCATGTCACAAATTGGGAACGGGGATAGGCTGGAGAGACCCTGTCTCTTCTTTTTGTTAATTTTTCTTGGAATCTTTCCCTCCTGGGACTTCTGCATGACTATTACTTTTTCTTTCTCAAATATAGAAAAATCAAAGATTTCTCTTATTCTAAGCTCTTGTTATAGTGGATGAGAATTGGGATCTCCAATAGAGATGGAGAGTTAGTGAAAAGTGAATCAATTCACGTAATCCCTGGGATTTAAAACTGCTCAGCATTTATTATAGATGGCTTACAAAATATACAGATTAAAAACTTTTCTCCTCCTAGAAAAGCAGGAGACACTTTGAGGACAGAATTGAATAAAAAAAGGTTAGGTGAGGTTGTTTTGGGAGAAAGAGAGAGAGAAAGAGAGAAAATCCAGGGAGAATGGGAGAGTGGAGGGGACCAGGGAGTGCAGTGGCCATGAGGGCAATTTAGACCAGGTTTTCATAGTCTTAGTCATTCTCTGGGTACTGAGGGCAAAGGGGAAATTCCTCACCCCCCTCTTTCATGACCAAAGTAAAAGGTTGGAAACTGGGGGATTGGGAATGAGGAGAGGGTACAAATTTTACATTTAACAATGTAACAATTTACATTCTAGGAGTAGATAACATTTTACAAAATTTAACATTATAAAGGATTACAAAATCTGCTTCCAAACACAAACCTTCCCTACATCATTAGCAACTTTACCGGTAAAGAAACATAACTAATCATTCCTTCCACCAATGAGGAGAAAATCTTATACAAATGTCATACTATGGGGTGGCTAGGTGGCGCAATGGATAGAGCACTGGCCCAGGAGTCCCTGAGTTCAAATCCTGCTTCAGACACTTAATTACCTAGTTGTATGGGTCACTTAACCCCATTTTCCTTGCCAAAAAAAACCCTAAAAAACTAAAACAAATGTCATACTTGATTCTCTAGTTACACTAGCTATTATTATTATTATTACTATTATTATTATTAGTGGAGACAAATCTTGTTTAATAAAAAACTTAACATATGACCTGATAATGATATTTACAAGGATTCACTCATTAAGGTAGATATATTCTATTTTAGGGCATCAAAATACCTTTAGCACTGTCCTTCTCTTCCATACCTTCCCCCAAGTAAGAGAACTCCCAATTGAAGACTTGAAGAAGACATCTCATTCATTTTCATTCCCAACAAACAGATCTAGGTTGAGCTAGAGAGGGAGGCAAAAAGAGGCAAAAAGACATGGGAGACATCAGAAACCACAGACAGCAAAAAAAAAAAAAAAAAAAAGAGAGACACCAGCATGCTGGGGGCAAGAGGAATAAAAACTGGATGGGGAAATAGTGGAATGATGGGCTTATTGAATTCTCCATTGACTTGGTTATGGATCTGTACTCTGTTCTTTATTGTGTAAATAAAACCTGCTCTATGTTTGATGACTCATTACCCTGAATTCTTATGGAGGAGATAATGGTTTCCCTAAAGATGGGGGGGTGGGGAGGATGCTGGAGCCAGTTAGTATTGGCTAAAGAGAGCTGATGGTTAAATATTCAGCAAGAATATTTATACCTACAAACACTACAGAACACGATGATTTATTTCGGTGATTGTCTAGACTTGAGATAAAGTAACTGAGAAATGTTTATAACACAGATTAAGTCTAAAAGTGTGCCAAGGGTACATTTTTTCCCCCCTTTGACAGCTGGCTAAGCATTTGTTGGTCTAGGACTGCCTAAAGCCACTGTACTTTGGAAGAATGCTCCAGTCTAAGGTTATCAGGTGAACACTGAGTGAGGGAAACTAAGTCAGATCCTCAAATTCTCTGGGCATACCTGGGCAGAGACAGACACATTAAAGAGAAGTAAGTTCTTCAAATGAATGGGAACTTGAAAGTCAAGAGGAAACTTCTTTCTGACACAAGGATCGCATATTAACAAGTCTTATACTTAAATCTCAGACTGAATTTGAAATCTTAGAAAACTTTATAAACAACTGCATATTTAGGTCTATTTCAAAACAATTACTTGCTTCACTGTATTTCTAGTGCAAAACCTGTCAGTCCATAGAAAATAATTAATTTTTCCCTGGGCACCATTCAGTATTTTCCTATAGCATCAGCTTAAATTAAATTTAGAATCACTGGCTTGAATTCTTTTCAGACTGTAGAGTGGAAATGATTTCTATTATTTTACCACCTGTATTGGATTTTGCACATATGTAAAATCTCTATTTTTTTTTTTTTAGGTTTTTGCTAGGCAATGGGATTAAGTGGCTTTCCCAAGGCCACACAGCTAGGTAATTATTAAGTGTCTGAGACTGGATTTGAACCCAGGTACTCCTGACTCCAGGGCTGGTGCTTTATCCACTGTGTCACCTAGCCACCGCCCCCTTTTTTTGGGGGGTCTCTTTCTATGTTTTTGGAGGTAATTAGGGTTAAGTGACTTCCCCAGGCTCTCACAGTAAATGTTTGAGGTAGGATTTGAAAACAAGTCCTCCTGACTCCAGGACTGTTCTATTTATTGAACCCTCTAGCTGCCCCTCTACATGTTTTTTTAATATAGCTCATCATTTCCTATTGAATTGTTTAACAAATGTAATCCTAGTTCCTCTTTAGGAACAAAACTCTTAATTTTTCAATAATTTAGGAACAAAACTCTTAATTTTTTCAATAATTTAATCTTTAGCACAAATTTCATAATAGGTCAAACTATTTGTTTCCATTGTTTCATAGAAAATGTAAAATGTCTTCCCATTTATTCACTGTATGTATGTCAGGATCACACAATTTGAGAGTTAAGGGAAGTTTGATAGTCATCTAGCTAAACCTTAATGAAAACTTAACCTGATAACGATGTTTACAAGGATTCACAAATTAAGGTAGATATGTTCTATTGATAGTCATCTAGATAAACCCATTTATAAAAGGAATCTCTACTACCACGTACCTGACAAAAATGATTGTCCAGCCTCTGCATGAAGACTTCCAAGGACGGGGTGCCTAACATTTCTGGAGGAAGCCCAAACAACTATTGCTGTTTTAATTATTAGTAAATCTTCCTTAGTACCAAGCAACACCAAACCTAAATTGAACCCCCCTTGCAGCTTCTTCACATTGCTACTAGTTCTGCTTCCTGGTGTTAATCTAATCCCTCCTTTGCATGACAACCCTTTCTTGAAGATGGTTGTCATGCCCCCACTTCACCCCTCCCATAAGTTTTCTCTCAGCTAAATACAAGTGCCTTCAATTAATCTTTGTGTGACATGAGCTCAAGTTCCTTCACCATCTTAGTTGAATTCCTCTGGATTCTGTCTAGTTTATCAATTACTTCTCAAGTCATGATGGCCAGATGGCTTCCCAGAGGAAGAATACAAGAAATTATTGCCTCCCTGTTCTTGGAGTTTATGTTCCTCTAATGGAGCTCAAGACTGAATTTAATTTTATTAGCTGCCAAATCATACTTTTGATTCATATTAAAGTTAGAGTACACTTGCAACCAGATCTTTATTTCTAACTGTTGTCTAATCTGAGTACAAGACTTTACCTTTATCTCTATTGAATTCTATCTTATTTAAGTCAGTGCTCTGTTAAGTTGTTAAGATGCTTTATATATTTACTCTGAATTCCAGGGTGTTAGTGTTTCCTCCTTGTTTTGTATCATCAGGAAATCCAATGAGTATATGATCTATGCCTTTATCCAAGTCAACTAGAAATGTTAGTAAATAGCAGAAGATCAATCATAGATTCCCCATGGCTCTTTATTGGAGTTGTCTTGCCACCTTGCCAATGAAATAGTAAAAACCACTCCATGAATTCTCCCACCTATTCAGTCCTGACTATATCTAACTCCATTTTCATCTAATCAACATCACTCTACTTTCTCCACAGGAATAGTTAGAAATACATTTTGAAATACTTTATCAAGAGCTTTGTTAAAATCTATAGAAAGTATATATACTTAAGGTTAGAAATCCTGTCAGAAAAGAAAACAAAATTAGTCTGGCACAGATTTTTCTTGATGAACCTATGCTAGCATTTTGTAATCATAATTTCCCTATCTGGGATGATTTCCAACTATCTTTTCAATGCTCCTTTCTAGAATTTTCTCAGGAATCAATTCCAAGATCATTGGCCTGTAGCCTACAGACACAATTTTCTTACTATTTTTTAAAAATGATAATATTTTCTCTTCTCTACTCCTGAGAATCCTTTCAGGTTCTCCATGATCATCCAGAGACTGGTGATAGTAGATCAACAAGTATACTTGATGATGCTTTTAGGATCCCTGGATATAAGCATCTGGGTCAGATGCCTTGAATTCAACAAGGGCTGTTAGGTAGCATCCTTCTACCACTACATATCTCAGGCATCAGGTCTCTGTAAGTCATTTCTGATCTCTTATTTTCAGTGAGAAAATTATTTTCTTTCAAATAAATGTTCAATTCCTTATTTTATCCTCTTCTCCCCACCCCCCATAGCTAAAAAAGAACCTGCCTTTTCTTTGTTTTCCTTAGCTTCCCTCAACAACTTTAACTGACTTAGCATTCCTGATACTTTTTTTTTATGGAACCATATCTCACTCATACCCATCCTAGTTTAGTTGTCTTACTTCCATCATTTCTTTTAAAAATCGCTTTGGTTGATGACTTTACTTGGCATCTAAACCAATCTCTTCAAACAAATGACATTTCCTTTTTATTATAATCATTTTCCTTCAGAATTTTATTCATGAGCATTCATTCTTCCTGGACTGACCTCCTTTCAGCTGTTTTAGTCCATAGGATTGAACCTATATTTCCTCTGAATCCTTTGAAATAATCTAAACTTGTAATCTGTTTTCCAAACACTTTATTATCTAAGTGCAGATAGAGTATTCCATTGACAGCATCACTTCGGTGTATCTCTCAAATGATTTTCTTTCACTCTCTCATCTATCTCTCTTTTACTTCATGAATTTGATCACAAATTTAGTTCTTAATATGTGATGCTAACCTAGCCCTTGCTGCCCCATACCAGTCCCATTTCTTTTAAATGGCTATAGTCATCTAGATCTATAGTACAGTCATGAATTTCATTCAGCAGTATGTAGTAAGTTCAAACTGCCTGGCTGGAGATGATTAATTTATTTTCCTTGTGATCATTTTAATCATGCTTCAACACAAATTCTATAAATGAAAGCTTAATTTATTATTTTGTTGATTGTTTAGATTTAGTAATGTTAATAATGTAGATTATACTTTAAATTGTATAATGCAAACACATGTGCATACATACATATATATATACATATATATATATAGAGAGAGAGAGAGACACACACACAGATATCTTAGAACTATATTATATTTATAAAATATATAGGTATGTATATTTGTAGCTAGGTGATGGACCTGGCATCAGCTTCCTGATGTTTAAATCTGGCCTCAGACACTTACTAGCTGTGTGACTCCATTTGCCTCTAAAGGGAATATCAAACCACTCATTCCAGTATCTTTGCCAAGAAAACTCCAAATAATGTTATTAAGAGTCAGACAACTGAAATGACTGAGCAACATTTTAGAGAACCAGTTGTTTGACATTCACCAGCATACCACAATTCATAGCACTAAGTGGTAATATCTGTCGGGTTAAATGGGTCTGCTTCTATCAGAATCTTTAGCTTCTCTTATTTGTTGCCTAGGACTTCTAGAGCTGAGAGGAATCTATGAACTGTGAATGTATTCAGGAAAATTATGTGCATATTATTCTATCAAAGATTGGTTAAGTATTTGCTGGAATAAAGTAGATGAGATTCATGCTTTGGTAGAAATTGAACTATTCTATCTCTGGAAGTGCTATTAACTCTGCAATTCTTTGATATTGCAAGGACCTATATGTAGTTAAGGCTACATCATGGCACTGATTGTGATAATATAGAAAACAGACATATAAGTACAGAAAATCTAGAAAAGGCACTTGGTTTGTTGGAACAGAGGCAAGGTTGGAAACTTTTATCCCTTGTATTGAATTATCCACGAAAGGCATTGAACCATCACTGTCATTCATATTGCTCAAAATAAATACTTTCTCTAGAACATCATATTTTTCATTGAAGTGTGTCATTTATGGAAAATAATCTTAAAATTGATCACATTTCTCCCTTTAATCTCCCCTCCCTATCCTATCCCCAACTCTTGTTTGGGTCTAAACTGTTGCCTTAGTCCTGGCTCCAGGTCTGCCTCACAAAATATGGAGCTTTCTTCCAGAAAAATAGTCTAGGGATATTTAATTGAAAAAGGAACTCTACAGTGAATACAATTTTAATAGAACTAACTATTCCCTAAAGTATTTGTGTGCTAAATAAGTTCCTTTGTTGAATGAATGAATATTTTTATACATTAGCTTTCTTTAATGAAGAGAACAGCTGGAAGAGAACTGATTAGTTGTATACATAGACTTGGGCACAGGGTATAGCCTGGCATACCCTCATGTCTTTAAAAAAAAACTGGTGCTGAATTAGTGAGGGTACATACTGTGAGTGAATGTAGTCTTTCTTTACATTTCTGCATCTATATTATGTAATTTTTGTGTTCATTGCAAATGTATTATGCAAACTTGTAAGTTTCCAATGACTATATTCAGCAAATTCTAAATTAACAGACTGTTATATAGATTACAAAGTAGTCACTCTTTCAAATTTTGTAGAGGTTTACAAATTTATAATGTTCCCATCTGTTAAAATCTTCCCACTAGGCAGTGTGAATAAAAGGAAAATCAAATCAGAAGACATTGAAACTTCAGTCTATAATGGACATTTCTGAGTAGGTTTAGAATGTCATATGATACTGTAATTTTAAAAAATCTGCTGTTTTATTAAGAAGTATAATGTTTAAAAAAGGAAATGATTATTTTAAAATATTTAAATAGTATGATTTTTATTAGAAATCAGAGATTGAAAAAGACAGAAAAAGACAGACAGAGAAAGAGGGAAAGGCTGTTCATGAGTTTTCCCAAAGATTTAAATTATTTTGCTAAAAAATAATCTGTTATTATATTTCATATAAATTTCATTTTCTATCATTTGATCTAATAATCTCATTTGTATTCCACATGAAAGACTATGGAATACAGTGGATTGAGAGCAAGTCTCAAAGTCAGGAAATCCCTTGTTAACATTTCCCATCTGTCACATGCTGGTTGGGTGATCCTACACAGTTGAACTTCTCAGTATCTTAGGCAATTATCTGAATCTATAACTGGCAGAGAAGGTGTCAGTTTGCATAGAAGGGGAAGATCTTTACTAGGAATTCCTTTGTTGTTATTTAGTCACTTTTCAATCATGTCTTACTCTCTATGACCCCATTTGGGGTTTTCTTACCAAAGATACTAGAATGGTTTACCATTTCCTTCTCCAGATCATTTGACAGATGGGGAAAATGAGGCAAACAGAGTTCAATGATCTGCCCAGGGTCACACAACTAGGAAGTGTCTGGGGCTGGATTTGAACTCTGGAAGATTTGTTTTTTAGACTCCAGACCTGGCACTCTCTTGACACTATATCCAAAAAAATACAACTCATAAATGTATAATAAAAACAAATGTATATTTATTTAAATATCTAGGATATATATATGCAAAATTTAGAGAGAACCTAATAATTTTATTATTATACAACTTATAATATATAACATTATATATATATAAGTGGGGTACTTTAAAAGTTTATTAATAATAAAAATATATCCATGCTGTGAAAATAGCATAGGTAGGATTATCAGATCATTTCCTGAAACTAATTTAAGGTAATACTCCTTTTAGTTAATACTGAAAACAAACAAAAACGAGAAACAAGTGGCTATATAAAAATGATAGACCTTATGTAGTAAGGATGTAGTAAGGATGATTTACACATATATGCATATGTTTGTCCACATATATGCATAAATATGTATGTGCATATATATATATATATTCCTCTGAGAACAAGCACAAAAACTATTTTCAATTCTTTAAAAACCATTATCATGCCTCATTTTTGGATAATCTTACTATTGTTCATTCCATTTAATGAAGGGAGGCTCAGATTTGTAAACAAATTACACAAAGAACAAATTCTGGGATAAAAATCTAAAAAGCTGTTTTCTAAGCTTGGTGCTGTCATTAACATGCCATATGATTTTGGGAAAAAACCCACTTCTTTCTGGACTTGAGCTTATACATCTGTGAACAATGGGGATAATGAGATTTTTAAAAAATCTACCAAATTCCCTTCCAGTTCTTTCATTCTGTGATTTCTAAGAAAAGCCAAACCTTGATGTAATATATATAGTATCAAAACTTCCTGGTTTCTGTACATTATGCATTCTAAAATTATGCAAGTTTTAAAAAAATAATCTGATAACATCATGTTACGTAGTGACATAACATATTGAAAAGGTGAAATGCCTTCTAATTCACTTTCCCTTCTTTTCAATCTGCTAATGGAAAGATTTTAATATATGAGGTCATTGCGTATTTGTAGCCTCTTCAGAACTGGAAAGAATGACTACTTTGCAATCTATATAAATCTTTTACAATTAAATTTTGTGGAATATAACTGTCCTGAACTTGTAAATAAGTTCACAATAAGAGTTTGCCATAAAGGAAATCAGTAAGTAGTCCATAGTACAGGTAAAACTTAAAAACAAAAACAAAATGAAAAAGCAATGAAATCAAGTAAGTAGTTTCCTTTTCTTTTATAACCAACTTTCCAGTACTTAATACATCTCTTTGTGGTTAGAAGTTCATAATGAAAGAATTGGAGTACTCTAAAAGTTTATTAAGAAATAATGAAAATGTGTCCATGCCATGAAAGTAGCATTGGTAGGATTATCAGATTGTTTCCTGAAACTTATATAAAGTAAAATTTATTTTAGTTAATACTGAAAACAAGCACAAATGAGAAACACATGGCCATTTTTTTAGGTTTTTTTTTTTTTTTTTTTTTTTGCAAGGCAAACAGGGTTAAGTGGCTTGCCCAAGGCCGCACAGCTAGGTAATTATTAAGTGTCTGAGACCGGATTTGAACCCAGGTGCTCCTGACTCCAGGGCCGGTGTTTTATCCACTATGCCACCTAGCCACCCTAACACATGGTCATTTAAAAGTGATGGTAAGCGAAGATGATGTGAATATATCCATATGTTCTATTGACCCTTCACATGGACTTTTCAAATGAATCATAGCCTGTTTTAGGTTTGAAATTTTTTTTTCCATTTTTCATTTCATTTATTCCTATGATTCTTTGAGTTCATGTGGAGGCCAGAAACATAAACAGTAGAGTGACAGAAAAAGAGACTTTTCTTGTATTATAACCACTGTCCCACTGATATGTGACTCCATCTTTTCCTCTAAACATTTTCTGTCTTCCCCTCAGTAAAATCTACAAAGTTGTTTTATGTAAAGAGGGAGGGAGGTTCTTCTGTAGAGCACAACCTGCCTAATTCATGTCTATGCCATGCTTCTTTTCTTTTTAAAATGATCAGAGCTAAGTAGAGACAGTGGAAGGGGCCCTTGAGAATGCTTGTCAGTTTATAAGCTTGAGGTTTGGGAAGAGAAGTCTGGTTATTTCCTTTGTGTAGAATTGTGTAGAATTATTTATTAATTTACTCAATTTGTGTACAAATGCTACATTCAAGGTATGTGAACAAAATGAAAACACCTTTTTTTTTTTTAACACAGAGTGATATTGTATGGCTATGAAGGAACTTTGGAACAAGACAGTTTATTAAGAATCACGATTATGTGTAACTCAGAAGGCAATGTTGGATATAAGAAGTTCATAGCACATTCCCAATGATGATCTGTGCAAAGGAGGTAACATAAGCCATATGCCAATATCTGATCAGAAAAGGAAGTGGGAAGACCCCTGTAGGGAGGATGACCTGTAATGACCAAAAAACATGAAAAAGAATAAGAAAAAGGCCTCCAGCACTTTGGATAGAAATGCGATAGGAGTTCTTGAGAAAAATGTGGACAAGATTCACTCAGAATGAAAAAAAGAAAGGGAATAACCACATTAGTGAAATCAAAGAAGTAGGCATATGATTATAGTTTTGATGGATTTGTGAGATGGTTTTTCTGATGCTCTTTTCTAAACAGTTTCTCCTTCCTTTGACAGCAGCATTCTTTTATTCCCCCCTTTTTAATCTGTCCTGAATCCTATTCTCCAGCTCATAGGCTATTTAACCTTAACTGTTAAATCTCTTTTTGCCCTGTGATCTTCCTGAGGGTAGAGTTCTTGTGTACTGGATTTGAAGTCCCTTGTCTCACCCATTTCTAAGTAACTAATTTGAAACTTTTACTCTATCCTATTTTTTTCTCTTTACTCTTAGCAGTATCAACTCATGAAGAAAGTAGTTGAGAAATGAGATAGTGTCACTGGGTACATTCCATTTGCTCCATCCTGCTGTTTGTGTTTTAAAATTCCATATTGAGAGCTTTGATTTTTAATTTAATTTCATTCTTCCCATGTATGTTGAAAAGATTTATTTTTCTTTTATATAATTCTGACTTCCCTGCTGCTATTCCATGATTTTTGATAAGTTTGTATGATTTGTTTTTTCATTGGAAAGCTTTTGTTCACTTTTTTTAAGGTAATTGAATGAGATACCTTGTGTGGAATTTCTGTCTTCACATCTTGTAGATTTAAGGAAAAAACTGTCAACTTATTCATAACATTCAGTACATATCTACTTGTATTACTTTCTATTTATTGAAAAGTATTCATTTGTACTTTTACAATAGAATTTTAGCTCCATTAAAGCAAAGATTATTTTGTTTTTGTTCTGGATTTCTAATACCTTCCATTGAATCTGAGCATACAGCAGGTGTTTAATAAATGTTTAGTGAATTAAATTGAATTAAATTTAGATAAGGTCAAAATCTCATGCTTAGATATAAATGCCATCATTTCCTGGAGGCACAAATGATTCTTATTTGTTTCTGAATATTAGAATACTCTCTCCAAGATATACCCTCTTGGCAATTCTATCTCTCCCCTTTCCTTTTTTTTACATTCCCAAGAAGTGCAAAGAAAACTTTTAGTTATTAAATGGCCTTTCCATGAGTCAATAGCAATGAATTTGTCTCACTCTCTTAAAATTCTAGATATTTGGACAATATATGGTTAGTTTAGAAATTTTAGAGGAGAAAGAAATAGAATATTTTCATAGGAGGAAAAAAAATGCCCCATTAACTTGTTAGTGTCCACTCATACCTTTGTAGTCACTCATGCTATATTTCTTTTATATTAAGTTGCTTTCTTAAGCAATTGGGCAACACATTCTTTGGCAATATATACTTTAGAGTTTAGAAATATATCCTTGTCCTTGAAGTTCTCAATACTGACCGAGGAGTGAAAAGACATTTAAAAACTGCTTTGATTCTTCTTTAGTTCATCATTCATTTTGATGAGGGTTTTTAACATAGAAAATGAGAGGCAGAGAAGTTAATGTTCTAAAGCCTGGGGAGGGTTATTATTGGTGCTAAAAATGGAGCCCAAAATGCACAGAAAAGACTAATTTAAGTTGCAGTAATGATTCCAAATGAATGTATTTTGCCTTTAAGACACTGGAATTTGTTTATAAGGAAGTTTTATTTTGGTACTATCCCAAATCAGGTTTTCTAAGCAGTTCCTATCAATCATGACCATAAGGAATATGGTGAATAAAGAAAGAGATATATATTGAGGTCAATAAAATAGAAGGTTATTGTTAGAAGCAGAAAATAAAGCTTTTGGAAAGAAACAAATTAGATATATTCAATAGGTCTGATGTAGGAAAGTGGTTATCATCTCACTTTCCAGGGATGAATAAATAGTGAATTTCAATGGATGTTTCACAAAATTCTTATGATCCATGAAGTGTTTTTTTCATAGTAGACTGGCACAAAATAAAGTAGTAGAAAAAACATATGACAATCAAAACTGAGAGATGTAAGTAAATTATAATGGTCAGTCAAAACACATTTATTAGGTTCTTTTTGTGAGCAGAAAACTATTACTAGGTCCTGGGATCAGATGTGTGTGTGTGTGTGTGTGTGTGTGTGTGTGTGTGTGTGTGTGTGTGTATGTGTGTGTGTGTGTGTGTGTGTGTGTGTGTGTGTGTGTGTGTGTGTGAGAGAGAGAGAGAGAGTGAATGTAGAATTTGATTATTATAAATGATTCCTGCATTTTCTTTGTGATAGTTATGTTCATATGGGAAATGATAGCAGTCAAAATGAGGAAAGAAAATAGTTCATTCATTTCAAACTATTTACTCTGATAACTATGGTGATCTCTATTTTTCCATGTCTCCTTTCCCCATTCCTACTATACATACCTTCCTCCATCTGTGTCTGTTGAATTTTTAACTGATTCTTTAAAATCCAACTCAAATCAGGGGTTGATCCAAAGAAGATGACAAAGCAGGAGGAAGAAGTAAAAGGGCTTTCTCTAATAACTAAAATACAAAGACCTAGAAAACTGACCAGATGGAGTTCTGACTTGAATAACCAAGAAAAAAAAATTAAAGTGAGTCATTTTTAACAGCCCAAGGAAGCATTGATTAACAGAAAAATGGGTCTTCTACACTGGAGGTGTCAGTAATGGTTACACAGAATTGTCCAATATGGAAACTGTATCAGGACTAATCCTTGCTATTCATGAAGGCAAGAAGAGATCTCAAACCTACAAAACAGGTCTTTATCTTGTGTAGGGAGCAGAAACAGGTTCCCTCTGTAGCTCCTTAATCAGAGTTGAGTCAGAATATCTGAATCTTTGGATTATAGTCCAGGACTAAGGGTGGTCATAAACCCTAGTTCTTTGCTTGATTAATGAGAATGTACAAAATCAAACAAAAACTAAATGATTTAGATATCAAGAGTAGAGTGGAGTGGAAATCTCAGCCTCTATCCTAGTCTAAAGTTTGCAACAGAAAAACCCAGACCAAAGGAGACCCTAGAATTGTCATTTTAACCCTTTCCAGCTGGCTAAGAGTGACTGTTTCCAATGGCTGTCGAATAGAACTTCAACCAGAGGCAAATCCAAAGTTGTGCTGCTCAGATACAAAACCATTTCAGGAGTTTACAAATCTCAACCTGGAGAAATTTTTCCATAGCCCACCTCTTCAGTAGCTCTGAAAGTTTTCAGGTTCTGAACTAGATCTGTTCCTGAGATCCTGGAAAACACAGAACTCTTACCTTGGACTTTGGAAACCAACAGGACACAATTAGAGCTCAGACATTCTTTCCAGAAATATCTGAGCCTGGCTGTAACATAAAGTCTAAAATCAGGAAGTAGGTTGGAAGAATGAACTAACACCACCACCACCAACAACAACAAAGAATCCCATCAAAAAAGAGCTCTTGCCATAGCAGAGAAGCTAAAGGTACAAACCCAGAAAAAATTTGAACCCCAAATATCTATAAGCAAAACCACATACAAAAACACTCATACACATACACACAGATACCCATCACTTGGGCACAACTTCAACCAGATTCCAGGAAAAGATGAAGCAATTTTTATTTTTTAAGTTAAAAAGCATTGGAAATAGAATTAACAGCTTTGTATAAGAAGTACAAAACCTTACTCTAGCAACAGAATTACTGATAATTGGAATGTATCAAATGGAAATGAATAACTACATAAAACAAGATATATGGAAGCAAAGTCAATAGGTGGAAAATGGAAGAAAATGTAGTGTTTCATATTATGAACAACTGTCTTGGAAAATCAATTGAGGAGAAAAAGTTTAAGAATCATTGAACTTACTTGAATATCATACCAAAATAAAAAATTAAAAGAAGATGATTATACTTCATAGAATCATAAAATTATCCAGATCATTGAACAAAATAAGAATAGTAAGACTCTGTAAATCACACTAAGAAACACTCAAAAAAATCCTCTTCAAAATGTTATAGTCAAGCTCTAGAACTTTAAGGTAAAAGAAAAAATGCAAATAAACTGCAAACAATAGTCAGTATCCCATATGATTTATGAGTCAATGTGTGCTTAGAATATGATAGTCCAATATGATATTAACAATCAAGATAACTTACCCTGAAAAATTGAGTACAATTATTTATTTTTTCCCCAATTATAAGCAGATAGTTTTCAACATTTATCCTTTTGCAAGCTTTTGAGTTCCACATTTTTGTACCACCCTCCTTTCCCTCCTCTCTCCTAATAGCAGTAAGCTATCTAATATAAATTGTACATGGACAATCATGTTTAACATATTTCCATATTAGTCATATTGTGAAAGAAGAATTAGAACTGAGGGGGAAAACATGAAAAATAAAAAAAACATAAAAGAAGTTTTAAAAAGTGATCAAAGTATGCTTAGCTTTGCATTCAGACTCCATAGTTTTGACTCTGGATATGAATGGCATATTCCATAGCAGATATCTCAGGATTGTCCTTGATCCCTGAACTACCCAGAGGAGCTGCATCCATCATAGTTGATCATCTCACAAAGCTGCTGTTAATGTGTATAATGTTCTCTTTACTTCATTCCCCTCACTTCAGTCAGTACCAATTATGCAAGTTTTTCCAGATGCTTCTAAAGTTCGACCACTCATGATGTCTTACAGAACAGTAATACTTTGTTATCGCAATACAGGATAACTTGTTTAGCCATTCCCCAATTGATGGGCATCCCCTCAGTTTCCAGTTCTTTGCCACTATAAAAAAGAGCTCTATATTTATTTTTGTACATATGGGTCTTACCCCCTGATTTTTTAATCTCTTTGGGATATAGATGTAATAATGGTATTGATGGATCACACAGTTTTATTAGACTTTGGGCATAGTTCCAAATTGTGCTCCAGAATGGTTGGATTAATTCACAACTCCATCAACACTGCATTATTATCCAGGTTTTCCCACAACCCTTCCAACATTGATCATTTCCCCTTTTTTGTCATTTCAGCCAATCTGATAGGTATGAGTTGGTATCTCAGAGTTATTTTGATTTGCCTTTCTCTAATCAATGACTTGGTTCATTTTTTATACTACTATAGATAGCTTTAATTTCTTCATCTGAAAAACTGCCTGTTCATATTCTTTGACCATTTATCAATTGAAGAATGACTCATAGTCTGATATATTTGGCTCAGTTCTCTATTTTAGAAATGAATCCTTTATTAGAAACACTAGCTATGAAAATTGTTTCCCAGCTTTATGCATTACTTTTAATCTTGGTTACACTGGTTTTATTTGTGCAAATTCTTTTTTAATTTAATGTAGTCAAAATTATCCATTTTGCAATTAAAAATGTTCTCTATCTCTTGTTTCGTCATCAACTCCTCCCTTCTCCATGGATTTGACAGATAGACTATTCTTTGTTCTTAGGCTTATAGAATCACCCTTTATGTCTAAATTTAGACCTTATCTTGGAATAAGGTGTGAGATATAGGTCTATGTCTAGTTTTTACCATGTTATTTTCCAGTTTTCCCATTGTCAAATAGTGAGTTCTTTATCAAACAATGGATTACTACAGTCATTTACTACTGTTTCTTTTGTACCTAATGTATGCTAATTCTTTGCCAGTATCAGACAGTTTTAATGACTGCTGCTAAATAATGTAGATTTAGATTTGTTTCAATTAGGTTAGCTTCCTGAGCATCTTTTCTTTAATTTCCTTGATTTTCTTGACTTTTGATTTCTCCAGATGGATTTTATTACATTTTTTATAGCTCTATAAAATAATTTTTGGTAATTTGATTGTTATGGCACTGAATAAGAAATTTAATTTAGGTAGAATTCTAATTTTCATTATATTAGCTTGTCCTCTCCAAGAACAATTGACATTTTTCCAATTGTTTGGAACTGACTGTACAAAAAGAGTTTTGTAAATGTGTTTCAATAGTTTCTGGGTTTGTCTTAGGCAGTAGATTCCCAAGTATTTTCTGTTATCTACAGCTACTTTATTTTTTTAGTTTCTTTTTTTAATATTTTATATATTTTTTATTTGCACATTATTGTTTAATAGTAAACATAATACCCTCTCCCCCACAAAAATATAAAACCTCATGAGAAATAAAGGAAAAGAAAGAGAAAAAATGTGGTTTACTCTGTGTTCTGATACCATCAGCTCTGACTTGGGGGGGGGGGATCACATTCTTTATCATAAGTCCATCATAAAAGTTACTTCCATATTTTTCCACAGTTGCTGTTGTTGATTGTAATTCCTTCCATCCATTCCTCCCCACTGCCATCTATTATATTTTCTCTCTCCTTTTACTCTGTCCCTCTCCAAAAATGTGCTGTGGGGCAGCCAAGTGGCACAATGGACAGAGCACTGACCCTGGGGCCAAGAGGCCCCAAGCCCACATCCCACCTCAGAGAGCCAGCAACCACCCAGCTCTGTGGTCCTGGATATGCCACCCAATCCCAGCACCTTGCAAAAAGTAAAAAAGAAAATGTATTATATCTGACTATCCTCTCCTATGATCTACCCTCTCCTCTATCACCAACATCCTCCCCCCCTTCTGCCTCTCCCCCCCTCTCCATTTTCCTCTAGATGTCTATACCTTATTGAGTGTGTAGGCTGTTTCCTCTCTGAGCCATTTCTGATGAGAATGAAGGCTTCCTCATTCCCCCTCACCTTCCCCCCTTCCATACCATTGCAAAAGCTACATGAAATATCTTTTATATGAAGTATCTTAGCCCATTCTACCTCTTCTTTCTCTTACTCCTAGTACATTTCCCTTTCATCCATTGACTCCATTTTTACAATATATTATATCTTCAAATTCAGCTCTCTCCTGTGCTTCATCTATAAAAGCTCCTTCTATCTGCTCTATCAAATGAGAAGGTTCATATGAGTATTATCAGTATCATCTTTCCATGCAGGAATACAAGCAGTTCATCATCATTAAGTCCCTCATAATTTACCCTTCTCCTCCACTCTTTATGCTTCACCTGAGTCCTGCCTGAAGATGAAACTTTCTGTTCAGCTCTGGTCATTTCAATAGGAACATTTGAAATTCCCCTGTTCCATTGAAAGTCTATCTTTTCCCCCTGAAAGAAGATGTTCAGTTTTGCTGGGTAGTTGACTCTGGGTTGCATTCCAAGCTCTTTTGCCTTCCGGGATATTATATTCCAGGCCCTGTGAGCCTTTAATGTAGTTGCTGCTAAGTCCTGCATGATCCTGACTGCAGCTCCACAATATTTGAATTGTATCCTTCTGGCTGCTTGTAATATTTTCTCTCTGACTTGGGAGTTCTGGAACTTGGCTATAATATTCCTGGGGGTTCTTTTTTTTTGGATCTCTTCCCAGGGGAGATTGGTAGATTTGCTCAATTTCTATTTTACCCTTTGCTTCTAGGATAGCAGGACAATTTTCCTGTAGGAATTCTTTAAAAATGAGGTCAAGGCTCTTTTCCTGATCATGACTTTCAGGTATCCCAATAATTTTAAAATTGTCTTTCCTGAATCTGTTTTCCAGATGAGTTGTTTTTTCAATAAGATATTTCACATTTTCTTCTAATTTTTCATTCTTTTGATGTTGAAGTATTGTTTCTTGATTTCTCACAAAGTCATCAGCTTCCTTTAGCTCCATTCTATATCTGAAGGATTTATTTTCCTCAGAGAGCTTTCTTATCTCTTTTTCAATCTGGCCAATTCTGCTTTTTAAAGTATTCTTCTCCTCAATAACTTTTTGAACTGTTTTATCCATTTGACCTAAGTTGATTTTTAACATGTTATTTTCTTCAACTTTTTCTGGATCTCCTTGACTAAGCTGCTGATTTCATTTTCATGTTTTTCCTGCATCTCTCTCTCTCTCTCATTTCTTTTCTCAATTTTTCTTCTATCTCCTTTACTTGATTTTCAAAAAATCTTTTTTGAACTCTATCATTTCCTGAGTCTAACTTCTATATTTCTTTTGATGCAGAAGCTTGGACTTCCTCATCTTCAGATTGAATATTTTGATGCTCCATGGGACCAAAGTAATTGTCTATGGTCAAGTTCCTTTTTTTTTACCTGTTTACTCATTTCCCCCAGCCTGTGTCTGGTTTGGGGGTGCTTCCTGAGCTTTTGAGTATTATTGGGACACCCCCATAAGGACCTCAGTGTGTGAGGCTCTGACTGCTCTCCTGGTCTGTGAATGACCATAAGCTCACCCCACTGCCATAGGGCTGTGGGGGGAGGGGAGGATCCCTGCTCTATGGGGGGCCTAGACTGTGACCAGGGTCTGAATGTGGTCAGAGCTCCAGAGTCCTGTTCCAGGGACAGAGGACAGACCTTAGCAGTCTCCCTCCATCCCCTTAACTTTGGTGGGCTGAATACTCAGGGCACAGCTGCCTGGAGGCTCCTGCTAGGTGACTCCACAGGTCTACTTCCATTTTCTGGATCTGGGCTGCTGTGGCCATGCTGAGTGCCACAACTACACTGAGAGTCATATTGGTCTGGGCTTCGTGCTCGCTCTGGCAGAGGTCTCCCTGCTGATCTTACAAATTGTGCTTGGTGCTCCCTGGGGTGCAGATTAGGAAACTGCTTCTGTTGCCAGGAGCTACAGCTCCCAGGTACCCTGGGGCTGTTCCGAGAAGGCTGAACTTCCTTCGCTCTTCCATGGTCACCCCTACAAACCCATGGAACAGAGTTTTTCCATTATTTTCCAGGTTACCTTGCATTGGATAATTGCCTCATTGGATCTTTCTGTGGGTGGGTTTTGAAATATTCTGGAGGGAGTAGTTAAGAGAGGCTCCTCTCCTGCAGCCATCTTAGCTCTGCCTCTTCTACAGCTACTTTAAATGGAATTTCTCTTGTTACTGGATCTTGTTGTTAATAAATAGAAATGCTAATGATTTATGTGAGTTTATTTTATAACTTGCTACTTTGCTAAAGTTGTTAATTGTTTCAAGAAGTTTTCTAATTGATTCATTAGGATTCTCTAAGTATAGCATCATATCATCTACAAAGAGAGAGAATTTTGTCTTCTCATAGCCTATTCTGAATCCTTTGATTTCTTTTTCTTCTTTTATTACTAAAGTTAGCATTTCTATATTGAATTATAGTAGTGATAATGGACATCATGTTTTTACACCCAACTATTCAGATTGCATCTAGCTTATTCCCATTACATAAAGTTTGCTGGTGGTTTTAAATAGATATTGCTTATCATTTTAAGGAAAAATCCATTTATTCCTGTATTCTTTAGTAGTTTTTAATAGGAATGGATGCTGTATTTTTCAAAGACTTTTCCAACATGTTTTCAGATAATCATATGAATGCTTTATCTTTGTTATTGATATGATCAATTTTGTTGATTATTTTCCTTATATTGAACCATTCCTGCATACCTGGTACAATCCTACCAATGCATAGTATATTATCTTAGTGATAACTTGCTGTGATCTCTTTGCTGAAATTTTAAAGTTTTTTGCATCAATATTCATTAGGTAAATTGGTTTACAATTTCCTTTGTATTGGTTCTTTCTGTTTTTAGATATCAGCTATGTTGGTTTGTAAAAAGGAATTGGCAGAACTCCTTCACAATTTTTTCAAATAATTTATGTAGAATTGAAAATAATTGTTTTTCAAATGTTTAATAAAATGCACTTATAAATCCATCTGGCTCTGGAGATTTTTCTTAGGGAGTATATTGATGGCTAATTTAGTTCCTTTTTCTGAAATGGGATTACTTAAGTATTTTATTTTCCCTTCTGTTCAGCTGAGCAATTTAAATTTTTGTATATATCCATGTATTTCACTTATATTTATTGGCATATAGTAGGGCAAAATAGCTCCAAATTATTACTTTAATTTTCTCCTCATTGATATTGAGTTCTCCCTTTTCATTTTGATACTGATAATGTTTTCTTCTTTCTTTTTTTAAAAATCAAATATACCAAAGGTTTATTTATTTTATTGTTTTTTTTTCATAAAACCAACTCAGTTTTATTTACTAGTTCAGTAGCACAAGAAGTAGAGAATCGATCCATACTTTGCTGCATCTCAGTTCCAGTGGCTGCATTGAATGCACAATCATCTGCAAATAGAAGATCCTGTACCAACACTCTCTCTACTTTGGTCTTGGCTTGTAACCTTTTCAAGTTGAAGAATGTGCCATCAGTACAGTAGCTGATCTTGAGGTCATGTTCATCCTGAAGGTGTTTGATAACATGACTGAAAACATAATGCTAAGAAGTATGGGAGCAAGTACATATCTTTGTGTGACTCCACTGGTGACTGGGGACTCTGCAGAATCCACTATCCAGAACCAGGGCAAGCATGAAATTGATGTATAATACTGATGAACTTCTTCAGGTAAACAAATTTTGGCATAATTTTCCATAAACCTTCCTGACTGATGGGAATCAAAGGACTTGGTCAGATCTACAAATATTGTGTATAGACTTCTGTTCTGTTCCTGGCATTTCTCCTGAAGTTGTTGAACAGCTAGCACCACAATTACTGTTCCTTGACCCTTTTTGAGGCCACCCTGGCTCTCAGGTAGGTGACCATCTTCTAGGTGAAGGATCAGCCTATTGACAAGGACTCTGGCAAGGGACCCCCAAGGTCCCTTAGAGATAGATGATAGAGGCGTCCTTGAATTCTTGGGGGATAACCTCTTCATGCCTGATAACTTGGAAAAGTTCAGTCAGTTTCTCTGCTGCTTGTGCTAAATTTGGTCTAATAATCAATGCCAAGAAAACACAGGTGCTTCATCAGCCAGCATGACATAATCCATATGTGGAACCATCAATTACAGCAAAAGGAAACGTTTTGAGTATTGTGGACAAGTTCACTTACCTCGGCAGTGTCCTTTCCAGGGAGGTACACATGGACAATGAGGTTGATGCTCACATTGCCAGATCTAGCTCAGAAATTGGGATACTGAAAGTAAGTATGGGAGAGAAGATGTATTAGACTGAAGGTCTACAGAACTGTTGTGTTGGCCTCATTGCTATATGCCTATGAAACCTGTATAGTCTACCAGCACCATGTTTCCATTTAAATTGTCTTAGGAAGATTCTGAAAATCACCTGGCAGGAGAAGATCCCAGACACTGAGGTTCTCCCTTGAGCTAACTGCCTAGTATTCCAACATTACTACAGAGACTGCAACTACAGTGGGAAAGACACATTGTTAGAATGTCAGACATATACTTGCCAAAAAAAAATTTTGATGGAGAACTCACACAGGGCAAGTGCTCACAAGGGGATCAGAAAAAGCGATACTTCAACACATTGAAGGTCTCATTGAAGAACTTTAGAATTGGTTGTGTACATCATGGGAGACACTGGCACAGGACCACCTGGCATGGCATGCCCTGATCAGTGAGGGGTCTGCACTCTATGAGGAAGGCAGAATTGAAGCAGCTCAAAAGAAATGTGACATACATAAGTTTAGGGTAGCCACCCCAGGCGTTCACATGAACTATTTGTGCCCAACCCATGGTAGAGAATTCCAAGCTCATATTGGTCTGATTAGCCACAGTCAGGCACACTGTAATTTGTCTCAAACATACTGATGTCATTTTGGTCTTCTTTGATAACGAAGGACAAGAACCAACCAGAAGAGAGGAGTCTAAAGTCTCAAAACCCAAGGCTTAGAGAAAAGCCACTTTTTAACTATAATTTCAGCATGGAAGAAGTCAAAGCTCACAAAAATATTTACTGTACAATAGAATTGGAGAGAGGGAAATGAATTTCCATTAAGTGGGAAATGGTCAAACAAATTATGTTATATTAATGAAATGTATTATATAATGACCACAATAACTTAGATAAAAAACAACCATGAATATATATCCAAGATTATTGTTCAGTGGAATGACTCATTTTGACTTCAGAAAACTCTAGGATCATAGATTTATAGTAAAGAAGGTTTTAGAGGTCATTTGGTTCAAACTCCTCTCATCATAAATGGGGTAACTGAAACTTTTATATATAAGTCACACAGCTAGAAAATATCAAGAGATGAACATGAACACAAATCTTCTTGATGCTAGTCCACATTTCCTTCATCATTTTCCGAATTGGCATTTGGTGTTATTATACTGGGAAAAGCCATGATGAGGTTTTCCCCAGAAAAAAATGCTGAAGGGAGCAGGTATTGGAGAAGTGGGATGGAGGAAAGACTGTCAGAGGAGTGACCAAGGAGATTAAAAAATGAAAGAAATAAGAAAATCCTTTAAATTTACTTGAGCCCTTGAAGAGAGTTTTTTATTTATTTTAAAATTTGATTTATAACTTCATTCACAGTCACTGTGAATTGAAGCTCCCCCTTCCTATCAATGATGGTTGGAAAAACAGAGAACATAATAACACTCAGTAAGTACAAGTGATTACTGATGTAAGAAGGACATCAATTCTTTCATGGTATTCCTCTATGTATTTCTAGAGTCATCATGAGTATTATGTAAAATTATAGAGTCATTCACTCTGGCTTCCCGGATCAGGGATCTCAATCTTGCCCTGGTCCTCTCATTTCCTGACCAGAAATGACCAGAAATGAGTCCTTGGAATAATCTATCTTCATGATTACCTGGTAAATAATCAGTACTTGCCAACAGGAGGGCAAAGATACTGGAGACATTGGGACTTCTATGCCACTGATCCTGTTTAGTTGCATGTTTTATTTCTATGTCTCAGACATCCTGTGAAACCACCTATCTGGGACTCATTTTCTGACAATCTAAAATGAACTTTGGATCAGATGACTTCTGAGATCTCTTTCACTTCTCTTTTGCCCTGATTCTGGGTCATCCTATGCCTTTTTATTTCTTTCTAAAAACTGGGAGATTTCCTCCGAACAGCCACAAGATGGCAGGGCAAACTGTCTAAAACAATCTTAATACCTAGAGTACAAGGCTAAAACACTGTTACAATTGTTAGCAATGATTGCTTGACATTTTACCTGATCAAAACCCCTTGTCTAGAGTCAGGCTGATTGAGAGGGCAATCCCCTCCCAATACCCTGAGGCCAGGACTGGTTTATTCTTAAGTCTGTACAAAAAAACAAAACAAAACAAAGCCAAACATTATTGTCAGATTGACTTTGGGGCTGGCATCAAATGCCAAGCCATTTTAGTGAAAGGCATTCAGAGTAGAGCAAACTTGTAAGCAGCAGAGTAGAATTTAGCATTCTGTTCTACTTACTGATGACAGCAAAAAGATTAATTTCTCTATTTTTATTTTTTTATTTATTGCTTGAAGGGTTGGTGATCTGGGTCTGTGATGTCATCACTACAAGGGACTTGGTGTGAAAAATCCCTCCACCAGTATGCAAAAGCAAATTGTCTATAAGTTATAATCTTAGAGGATATTTTGGGGACACCAAAGGTTAAGTGACTTGCCTGTGATCACATAGCCAGTAAGTCCTATAGGTGAGACTTTTATCCAGGTCTTTTTGATTTGAAGGCTAGCCTACTATGCATACTATTTCTTTTTATGTTTTTTTAATGGAAGATGGTCATTTCATCATCATCATAGCCTGCTTGCCAAATCATATCTGATTTTATGATGTGCAGCACTTTGGGCCTCACAATTTTAGAGGTAGATTCTACAGGGTATTATTATTTTCCCCATTTTCAGATAAGTAAAATGAGGCTCAGAGAGATGAAGGATCACTCAGTGAAGTGTTATTTGAAGCTAAGTCTTCCTAAGTAGCCACCAGGCCACGTTCTCTTGATTCATAGTATAAAGCATTCCTGCTTTCCTGGTCTATCTCAAGGGTTTTGGCCATCACCTATCTGGTATCCTTCAACATTTCTGATGGCAACAGAAACAGTAAAATTTTCTGTGTACCCCAGGTCTCCTCTTCCTCCATCTGGTTTCTGCTACCACTGGATCAAGAAAAGATCCAATGCCTTAGTGATGGATTCCTCTCTTTTTTTAATGATGCATTCAGTGAAGGAATTCATCAATAGCCCTCATTTGAAGGGCACTGGCAATGGCTCCTTGTCCCTAAATATCTCTTTCTACAAACTGATGCAAAGTCTGTAACAGTTCACATTCATGGTGTGCTTTAGGGATTACAAGAAGTAATCCTGCACAAGGTAGGTAATATGAGTACTGCAGGTATCGTCAGGTGATAAGTTTTATAGGTGAGGAAACTAAAGCAATAGAGCAAAGGAATTTGACTTGCATAAGGTCAACAATCTAAAAAATAGTAATTACAAGATTTATATCCAGGTTTTCTCACATCTAGGACTTGTTTTGTATTCTTTCCATTATTATACCAGAGATCATCTGCAATTGGAGTTTTAGGTTAAAGCACTATATCTATGGAAATCCTTTTTAATATTGTCATTATCAATTATTAGAAGAACTGGGTTTTGGTCTTCATCACTAACCTTGTGATAGGTGATGTTTAAACTTCATGTCTTTGGACTGGTTTTTTCATATGTAAAATAAGGAGACTTTTGACATTGTAAGTTATTTCAGTTTTTCTTAGCAATTTCTTTTCTTGTTTCTAACATTGTCATGAATTATTTTATGAAATTATTTCCCCAAGAACCACCTGAGTGTCTTGAAAGAATGGAATAAGAAATATTAAGTTTTGATATAGAAGTATAAATATGGAGTGTAAAGTACACACTGTACAGGAACAGTAAACCTGAATGGCATAGGATGGCAAGAGGCGAGGGAAGCATGGAGGGCTCTGGAACCTGGAAGATGATTCTTGAAGTAAGAGGTATGGAAATCTAGTTCAAACTTCACCTTCTTTCCTCTTTTCCTCATTGTTGGTAACTGGCCAGGATTTGAAGAACTATGGGATCACTAACAGAGTGTGAGCCAAATGAGTATATAAGAAGAGTTTAGTTTTATGGAATTTTGTTCTCCTTAAGTAGTACAATTATAATTGGTCTCTTTAAGATATTATATCTTAGTGACATCTTAACAAATTTGTTTTTTACACATTAGACTAATAATCATTGTCTTCTGAAACTTTGGCTTTAGAATTTTATACTTTCATGTAGAATTTAGAGGGGGGAAGCATTTTCTAAGTTGAAATGCCAAAGCTAGTTGGTTCTTTTACTATTTTAAAATGAGTAATCTGAAGGACCAAATGAGTGATTTATTTATTTATTTTTTGCTGATCACAAAATGTTAAGCCATTTGAAAGGACTTTTGTGTTTGTTCCATCTAAATGTTAGTCATACCATTTAATTATTTAAGCTGATGGCTAGGAAAAATATGTTAATTATATATTTCCAAGATTCAAAAAGAAAGGGGACTGATTAAAATAGGCTATAACACAATTTTGTATGCATGAGATTTAGCATTTAATAATACCACCACGAGCATTTATTTTAAACGTTTCCATGTTCCATTTATGTCTGATTAATATTTAATTATTAATGGATTCATTATGCATTTTTCTCCTTTCAATTCTGGATTTGAAGTTACTTACATCATTGGGACTATTACCAATACTAGCAGTTTCCAGCAAAAACAGACTCAAGTGAAATTCCCCTCTCTATTTGCAAGCTTTTAGGTAAGATGACACCAAAGCCACATTAAAGGAGTGATTGAGTCCACACCTTAACTCTGTCATTTATTAGCTGAGTGACCTTGCCCAAGTCACTCTATTTCTCTAAATCTCTGGTTTTTTTATTTGCAAAATGTTAATGGAAATACATACACTATCTTCCTTGGGGTTATGAGGAAAGTGCTTGGTAAACTTTAAAGCACCACAGGAACATGCCAGGATGAGGAAACATGTGTAGTGGGAAAAATGGTGAATTTGGAGTCATAGGATGTGGGTTCAAATCCTAACTCTGCCAAAATTTGTCTGTGTGATCTTGGACAAATCATTTCTCATTTCTAGACTTCAGATCTCTCATCAATAACATGTAGATTCAGGGTAGGCTAAGAAAAAAACTAGGAATTCTGACATATGAAATAAATTCAAGGTTGGGACAAGGGAAGATTTGAGATATGACCACTCTTGTTCAGGTTTGAGACAGAGGTCATGGGAATTGAGGAACTGGGAAGCTAAAGTATTTGAAAGGTCAGGGATTGGGATGGAGAACACTGAGTTAATTACTGAATTAAAGGAAGAAAAATGACAATTCCCTGGAGGTCCATAGGTGATGCAACAAGGACATGAATAGGATGGAATTAATTTTAAAGGAGGAAAGGTGGGCATTGGGTAATAGTATTAGATGGAAAGTCTAAAAATGGTCTAGAGGAGCATTCCTTTGAGTTGGAGGTATAAGAAAAGATGCAGCCATATTTGGAGAGGGTGCCAAATGATGTGGTATCTTCAGGAAAAGGATAGGTTTCAGTAAGCACAGGAAGAGGGAAGGACTGTGAAAGGAAGAGATCTCTGGTAATAGGATCATAGATTTAGAAACTTAGATGTAATGTGGTCCAATTCCTTCATTTTTTTGGAAGAAGAAACTGAGGCCAAGAGAGGTTACTAGCCAGAAGTCAAACAAATAGAAAGTAACAGGCTTAGGATTCTAACTCAAGTTCTCTGATTCTAAATCCAGGGATCTACTGAATTTCAATCAAACTGAGGTAGGAACTGTTCTCTGAAGGGAGAGTAATGGTATTCCCCTCTTAACCCCATCTTTATGCGCCGTCTGGGACAAAGTGCCCCAGCTACTCTGGTTCCAGGTAGACAAGAAGACCTGGTAGGGTCTCTTGCCTCTCTAAACCTATACGTTCTATGAGTATGAAATTATGATTATTGCATGCTCATATTGATGCATGACATCATATTAAGACAAGAAAAAAAACACATCTGAGAAGCTATATATCAATGATAAAATGAAGCCAGAAAGTCTATTTCAGAAATGAAATATCATTGGTATAGCAATTCTGTTTTATTGGAATAAGAAGGTATTTAAACATTAATGTAGCTGACATAAAAGTCTGTTGTGCAATTCATACTACTGTTCACACACAGTGAAGTTGGATTTGTATAGTCTTATTTACTGGAGCATTTTTAAGACAGTCCATATGAAATAAGTGGTTCTGACTCATTCCCTCTCTTTCTTCTCTCTCCCTTCTCTTTGTGTATCTCTCTTTGTCTCTCTCTGTTTTTCTCTCTCTTTCCTTTTTTACATACTCATTGTTATTCTTCACTTGTTGATTCTTTCAACATTAAAGCAGAATATGCACAAAATTTAAATGCAAGAAAAGTGATAGCAATGTCTAAGTAAAATTTAAATATTAATGAGAAAATTATTGTTTTAGTTCTGTGTATAAAAAAATTAGATGCCATTCCTGGGTTTAGTTGATAGATATAATTACTTGTAAGAGCTATAGGAAGATTGATTAGAATAGGGAGGTACATTCTGAGATATGGATAAATGTTCTTTTCTCATAATAGTTTATGTAAATGTAATAGTAATTTATATAAAATAATCTTGTAAGGGAGAGAAGATGTAATCCATACACAAGTTTATTTCTTCTGTAGATTTGTATATAAAGTGATAATAATTTATTTTGGTTCATTTTTATTTCAAAGAATTTTCTTAGTATTATTGACTAACCATTAATAATGTGCTATATGTCCATAAGTAAATAATAATGACCAGAAAATTACTCCTGGAAAACTTATGCAAAATAAATGAATGCACCTTGGCAGCAAAGTCAATATAATGAACTCTTAGAAAACTCTCATTTTTTCACCCTTATGTCAGAAGTTACTGTTTCTTTGGGGTGTGGTGTGGTGGGTGCCTAAATGACCTAGACTTTACCAGAAGGCAGTTTGGGCATATGGTAGTCTTGGGCTATCCTTTAACCTCTAGACCTAAACTCTAGATGGACTTTGGCTTCTGAAACAAATTCAAGTTGGATCTGATCTCTCTAAGCAACCCTGACTTGAATAAAGCTCATAGATGTGAGGCTTTGTTAATTAATTCTATGATAAAAACCAAATTAGGTGTTTATTTCAAAGTCACCAAATTTTAAAAGTAACTAAAATTATATTCCTTATTACTTTATAAAAGTAAAGAAAATTTCTGAAGAATTTATAAGATGATAAGTCGAACATGAAACTGACCAAGAGTATATCAGTATTATAAAACATAATTGAAAAAAAAACAGTGGTTCTTACATCATTCTTGGTCAGACCAATCCTTCCTTTCTTCTAACCCAAGCATACATAAACTACCTTAATTTAATACTAGGATGTTTTTATTTGGCATGGCATTAGCATTTTATCTATCCTAATCTTTAAGGCTAGTCCTTATGCCAAAAGCTTTAATTTGTGCGCTGAATTTCATGGAGTAGCTTTGACTTCTGATATATTCTAAACTACACAAACTATAAATTCCCTCCCTTCCCCTGGAGCCCCCAACATCATCATTATACACTATCTCCTCCAGTGATGTTTCTTCTTCATTTCAGTTTCAAAAGTTTGTTAGTTATCAAATAGTGATTGTAGAGTCTCCTAGCAATTAGAAAGGTACAAGTGAATATTGCCTTTCATTTTTAAAGAAGTAAATATTAAAGTAAAAAAGCATATTCAACAATTTTAATAAGGATTTATTAAGAACCTAACATATGCAAGCCACTCTGCTAAATTCTGAGGCTAACAAAAAAAGGCAAAAGCAGCCCTTGCTTCTTGAGTATCTCTTCTTCTAATGAGAGAGAGACATACAAAGTACAAATAAGATATACACAGAATAACTTGAAGATAATCAAAAGGCAATGAATTCATTTTATATTTTCTGTTTCTAATGCTTTTGTCAGAGGTGATCATAGCCTGGAAGACCAAGGTTCCTCTTTGAGGGTCTTTCAAGTTTCTTGACTAGAGCTCCCATTGAAAAAGCAGGATATTGGGGGTAGTTAGGTGGTACAATGGATAGAGCTCCAGCCCTGGAGTTGGGAGGATCTGAGTTCAAATTTGAACTTAGATACTTAAAAATTAAAGAAAAAGTTGGATATAACTCTGATTTGGACATTAATACTACCTTGAAATTGGAATGGCCTTGATGAATTGAAAGAAAATTTTTAAGAAGGGAAGAAAAATCAATAGCTGCATTAAATATACACTCCTATAATCCTTATCTCATTTTTTTATAGATGAACTCCAAGATCATATCTTCTATCTGACCAGATGTGATATAGTTCTTTCAGATCTTAGTTCAGACAGTAGCTCAAATGACAATTCATATTTAACATTTTCTCATTTATCAAAGGGAGGGATATCCTTTTATCCGAAATGTGTTCCCTTGGCTAACACCCAAACTATATTTGCATAGACACAGAGACTCAAGCAGAAGAAAAGTTTTGATGTCACTCACTGCCTTTCCAGAGAAGTCAGGTGTGTAGAGTCAAATCATATTGTAGTCGCATTTGCCCCTTGGAAATTTGAAAATGTGACGAAGGAGGGTTAGGTTTATTGTTTTATTGATTGACAAGACTTAAAAAGGGGAGAAAGAGCATGCTAATAATGTGTATTAAAATCAAAAGTGCATCATGTGTATTTTTTTCTTTTTCAGGAAGTCAGTTGTTAAATATTTACCAACACACCCTTGAACTCAACTCCTGATTCATAGTTCTCACTTCTTTATTTATTTATTTTCATCCATATGCACATGTATATTTCTAAGTTGCAAAATTTCCTTCCATCCTCCCTTCCCACTCCCCTTCCCTCAGTGGCGAACAGTCAGGTTAGCATTGTACATGCATAGTTTTGATAAACATGTTTACAGATTAGTCATTTTCAATATGAGGAATTAGGATTAAGGGCAAGAGATACATTAGAGATAATTTTTATAAAATGTTCATCAGATTCTGAAGGGTTGGGTTGTGTGTGTGTGTGTGTGTGTGTGTGTGTGTGTGTGTGTGTGTTTTGCTTTGTTTTGTTGTTCTTTTCTTCCACTGGATGGGGATAATATAGTCCATAGGCCAGTCTAATAGGGTTGTCCTAACTCTCTGATCTGCGGAGAGCATTTGCTTCCATCAGGGTTGATCATCTCACAACGGTGTTGATGATGTGTACCTTGCTCTCTTGGATCTGCTCCCTTCACTCAGCATCAGATCCTGTAAGTCATTCCATGCTTCTCTAGAGTCCAATCCTTTATAGTTTCTTATAGAACAATAGTATTCCACAGTATTCACGTACCATAATTTGTTTAGTCATTCCCCAATGATGGGCATCCCCTCAATTTCCAATTCTTTGCCACTACAAAAAAGAGTTGCCATGAATATTTTGGAACCTGTGGGACTTTTCCTTAATTGTTGGGTCAGATCTCTTACTTCTTAAAAGGCTCCATTCAAGCACTGTCAGCTAAGTGGTACAGTGGATGGAGCACTGACCTTGGAATCAGGAAGATGGGAGTTTGAATCCAGCCATTTGACACTTGCTAGCTGTATGACCTTGGGCAAGTCACTTAACCCTGATTGTCTCACATCCAGGACCATCTCCAGTCATGCTGATTTATATCTAGTCACTGGACCCAGATGGCTCTGGAGGAAAACCAGACTTAGCACAGCACCCCCTCACTCAAGTCCAATTTACTTGTTTGTCATGACCTCACCTCCCTGATGACATGATCTTCTTTGAGAATAAAGGACAAACATTATCAATTATCACCTGAGTCTTTTCTGAAATCTTTAACTACAAGTTGCCTTTGCTCACTAAACTATTCTTTGGTTAACACTTTATATTTATACTGCATCCATTCTATCTATCTATCTATCTATCTATCTATCTATCTATCTATCTATCTATCATCTGTCTCTATATGTGTACACATTGTCTTCCCTCTCATAGAATATAAATTCTTTGACAGAAGGTATTAGTGCTTTTAAAAAAAACAAAAAACTTTGCTTCCAAAGCAGTGCCCGATCTAGATTATAGGTAAAGGATGCTCAATAAATTCTTGCAGATTGATTGATCACTTGATCTCTTTCCTTTCCATACCTAAGTAATCAGCAGCAAAAGTACCATGACTGCAATCCTGATGTAGCCTCTTGTTCAGTTTAGAGATCCACAGAATATCTCAGCTGTTCCTCAGTTTTTGATCTTCTGGGATTTGATTAGAATCAATCCGATCACTTGGGTTAGGGCAGAATTTCCCAGTAGCTTATGCCGGCCTTCTTCTAGGTCCAACTGCATTTCCCTTAAATCAGTTTCAGGAAAAGGGAAAAGATTTGCAGTCCCAGCCCAAAGCTGGTTCCCTCTAGTAGGGATTTAGGGTATGGATCAGAAGTCTTGGATACCTTGGCCTATGACTGGAGAGAAATGTGGGCTCTTGGATTGAAGGGTCTTTTCTAACAGTGATAGAACTCTGTTCCTGAGTTGACTTTGCTGTTCATAAAAGACAATGTTTATACAAATATGAGCAGCCTGTTCTTAACACAGCTTGTGCTCAGATCAGGAGTTAAGAATAAGGAGTCCTTGGTCTGTCAGACACATGATTTACTTTCATTTGAACAAGTACTTTAAACTTCCCTTCTGAATTCAACTTGGAAAATGAGACAATTACAATATAATTGTATTGAAAATGCTTTATCCTAGAATGAAATGTTGCTCCTTCACGGATAAGAAAAGTCATATAAAAATCTTCTCTGTTCTTTCTTTGTTCTTGCAGTTCCTATTGTTTTACATTTATTTTACTCACTGGAATATTAAGACTCCAAGACTTGATGACCCCACAAGTCAAGACTTTGGAGACCTTTCTTCCTAGTTGGTGGCATTTAAAAGAAACCTAAATAGCAGCCAATAAACATTTATATTTTTATATATTTAAATCTATTTTTATAGATTTAATATATTGGTATTTAAACATATTTAAATGCATAAAACCAATTTTATTGAAACTATTTTGATGATTATTTTATCTGGTTAGCTTCTAATTACCATGTATTTAAAAGCATTATTCTGGGAAGGGGTTCATAAGATTCATCAGATGACCAAAGGGATCCATGACACTAAAGAGCAAGAACCCATACTCTACTGTAGAGTATGGATTCTCATCTTTAAGTACTCTAGAGGACGGTCCACAGAATATTTAGGGGATTTCCTGCATTTATAGACAAAATATTCCTGGAACTTAGTAACTGTTGAATATTTGTTGATTGTCATCAGAACAGAAAAGATTAAAAAAGGCAAAGTTGTGTTCAAGGTATTATCGCAGTTCCCTAGATGTTTTTGATGAAGAATATTTTTGGAATGTCATGTTATCTTCTTTATTTTTTTATTTTTTTGGTTTTTGCGAGGCAATGGAGTTAAGTGACAAACCCAAGGTCAACACAGCAAAATGTCTGAGGTCACTTTTGAACTCAGGTCCTCCTGCCTCCAGGGTCTGTGATCTATTCACTGCATCACCTTGCTACCCCTTGCTTTTTTTTTTTTTTTTGATATCTTTTTAATGGAAAGTACATTGTTTTGCTCCTGAAATCAGAGAACCATGTGTTGAATACTTCTCTTGAGCAAGTAATTTATCCTCTATGGCTACCATTTTATTCAATAAACAAACAACTTCCCACCCCCTCACTTCCAACAGAGAAAAGCACAGAAAAGAAAACATAAACATAGTACATAAAATAATTATTTTATTAGGCTATAATAGATACTGTATAAAGTAATAACACATCTGGCTCAACTTATCACCAAATGGTGATTGGTACAGATATAAAATTCTATAAAATCATAATTAGATGCATATATGTGCTGTTTTATAGTTTCCATGCAAATTAAAAGCACAAAGGCTCTTAAAATGCTGTAAATTATAATTTTTTTGACATTAAGGATGTGGATAATTGCCTTGTATAGTGAAAATTTTGTTATCTCTGCACAGAGGACTAATAGTAAGAATAATAGGAAGATCCATGATAAAATAAAGTACAGGGGGGAAAAACTATAGGAACTATATGATCTTGTGGCATATATTATTGAAGAAGCTCACTCTGTCGATTCATACTGGACTTGCAGGTTTGGTCTCCGGTTGGCTGCTCCTTCTACTAGGGGTACTAGGGGTAACCCCAAGGAGCTGAGGTTTCCAACTCCCCCACATAAAGCAGGCTGATGTTTCACGAGCTTCCATTTGGTGTGCATGCTTCCACTCTAATATCAATCAGATAGTTAAAAGAGCAAGGACAGAAGTTATTGAATATTCTCCAGATAGGGCATGCTCTCCCTTGGAAGGACAAGATTCCTTAGGAGTATGGATCCAAGCTTAAAGTAGTCAAAAGGTAGTCCCAAGAGGCTTTTTTTTTTTTAACCTTTGTGATATCCCAACCAAATTCATATCAAGGGGAGGCACTGGACCGGTCACTCCTGGACTCTGTTGGACTGGCCCATTGCTGGGTGTGGCTGGGCTAGGGTGGGCAGCCTACTCTGCTCTTGGCCTTCCTACTCTCTTTGCCTCTGCTACCAAATTCCAGGGGCTGAGTGCAACTTTGGAAGCTCTTAAGGCTTTTCTCTGGTCTCTTCTGTCTCATTCACCTAAAATCAGGAATCAATAGACAAGACATAAAATTAACAGTTGTACCATGGGGTCAGACCGTTCTACCCACTGCCCACAGCATTGTTCCTCACTTGAGAATTACTAGGGAAGGCAGCCCTGAAAGGGGCTACAAATGCCTTATTACTACACCCATCAAGGTCCTGCTCAGGAGCCAATTAAAAGACTTTTTGTCATCACACAACATGGATCCTAACAAGAAAAGAATATCTGCATTGTATTCTGAAATAGACAGCCACGGGGCACAATGGATAGAACAACGACCCTGGAGGCAGGAGGACCTGAGTTCAAATCCAACCTCAGGTACTTAATAATTCCAAAGTGACCTTGGGCAAGTCACTTAAACTTTTTGCCTTGCAACACCCCCCCCAAAAACCCAAAAATAACAACAAAGAAATTGAGGAGGGGAAGAGTCCTTTTATCACATAAGCCTAGTGTATCCATTATATAACCTGGTACCAGAGTCTAGACAAGAGAGAAGCAAAAATTGCCAGCAAATCTGAAGGGCATAGAAAAATAGATAAAAATTTTCTTCTACTGTGCTAAGCACAACCCATGATTAGAATAGAGGCTCTGGGTGTGCGTGTATGTGAGTGTAATTTTATACTTCCCTGGCAAAATTAGCTAGTTATGGTTCTCTCTGGCACTGTTTTTATTCATGTGCTTCTTCAGTGTTTGTATATTATTTTCAACCACACTCTCACACAAGGATAAAAGGAGCACAGTTTGAAGCAGTCTGTGAACAAAAAAGACAACAATTTATGTCCCATATGTCTGTCATCAGCCTTGGGTTGTAAATTCATCAAGGGCAGACATCAACTACATCTGCTAAATTTTGTCTTACAAATAGCACCCAGGTAGGTAGGCACCTAAAAAAAATCTTCAACATTTATTAAGTGGTAATAATCAATATTACCTCTGAGCCCTCTGAGCTCACTCTCCCATCTCCCACTCACTCTGGTAGAATGACTCTCCAGAGAGCCCCTGACTTCTCCCTTCAAAGTGTTAAGGGGTATCTCTGAGGGGTTTCTAGTACTCTTGTACACAAGCCTCTATGGGGGATGCTTCTCAATATTGATCAACCAGATCACTTTTACCAGAGTATTTACTGAGAAGATAATGCAGCTAGTAAGGGTCTGAGGGCAGATTTGAAGGCAGGTCTTCCTAACTTCAGATCCAGCTCTTTTATCACTAAGTCATCTGATTAGCAGCATTGTTTTGATGATGTTGTTGGGTTATATCCAAGTCTTTCTGACCCCATTTGGGGTTTTCTTGGCAGAGATACTAGAGTGACCTTGCCATTTCCTTCTGCAGCTCTTTTTACAGATGAAGAACTAATTGTACAAGGTGAAGTGACTTACCCAGAGTCCCATAGCTAGTAAGTGTCCGAGGATAGATTTGAACTCAGGTCCTCTTGATATTGATGACAGACATATGGGACATAAATTGTTGTCCTTTTTGTTCACAGACTGTTTCAAACTGTGCTCCTTTTATCCTTGTGTGAGAGTGTGGTCGAAAATAATATACAAACATTGAAGAAGCACATGAATAAACCTGCTGCCTTCATGGCAGCAATAAGAGTCCAACCACCACTCCCACCCCTACCCCCTGAAGACCCTGGGATACTCTTGCCTATTCAGGCAATATGGTCTTCAGGGGAGAGTGAAGTCAAATTTAAAGTTTAAAATCAAGGAAGTATATATGAAAAGAACATATGAAGCTGAGGGCCACCATATGATGCTTCACCCTGGAAGTCTTTTTTTTTTCTCATCATGAAATTCCCAAGTTCATTTCAGGATCAAGGATTGGTGATGGCACCTTTGCTAATGGGTCAGTGCTGGACAGGGTCATTTTAACCAGGTTGTTCTAATTCCCCATTCTGCCTTGACTTTTAGAAGCCAGGGGTTTCTGGAAACCCCCTGTCAGCAATGCGAGTAAAGGACCCCAGAGATCCTTCTCAAGTTTATATGGTAGCTGGACGGCTAGAACCTCCCCCTTGCCTTGTCTTGGTGGCTGTGTATTTGGTCTCTAGGGGGCTGCTGAGGACAGCCTGCAGAGCTCTACATGCTTGTTGTTTTGAATTCCCCACCAGGTTATTCTTGCCTGCAAGGGCTGCCAGAGACTCCTCAACAGCTGCCCCATTTAGAGTCCACCAATCCCTGTGGATTACCTCTGGTTTGAGACTGACACTATAGTCCAGAGATTCTCTGGCCTCTTGGAAACAAAATGCCAGAGTAGTTTTACCTGCAAGCCAGGTCTGCTCTTTGTTGTAGGAGGATGCTGTGGGGGAGCTAATGCTTAATGTCTGGTTATTGGATTTGTAGGCCTGGGATTCAGAAAGGTTTAAAGGTGAGGGTAAAATACATAGGTAGGGAAGATAGAGGAAAACTGAAAACAGTCCTGATCAATATTATATTTCTGATTGCATTCAAATTCCAGCAGTAGTCATTGCCCAAATGATAGTTTTCAGTCTCAGCTCCAGTACTAACTGAAGATATTTGTTGTATGTAAGAAGGGATAAATGTATAGCTGAGAACTGCATCCTTCATGCATCCTTCCATTTAGAAAGAGTCTCTTCCTTTAGTAGATCACGGTTCTCTGCTCTATCCTGAAGACTGTGGTAAGGATGGCCTTACACATTTGTTTGTTTTTGGTGGATATTGCTGGTAGGGAGTAATTAGACCCCTTTAGAAATGCAGAAGAGACTTCTGCTATTTTAGACCTTTCCCACCCTCCTCCCCCTTCCCTTCTTTCTATAGGTAAAAAAAAAAGAGGATGCCTTAAAGAAGAAAAATAATAGAAAGCACTTGAAGATGGATTAAACCAAGTTTACATTGCTAAGATTATTAAAACAATATGAAATAAATTGGTTGTATGTACACATACATGTATACACACTTGTGTTTATATAGATAGATAGATAGATAGATAGATGTATACCTGTAGGTATTCATTAAATGACTACAT
Source organism: Macrotis lagotis (assembly GCF_037893015.1). Classification (NCBI taxonomy): domain Eukaryota; kingdom Metazoa; phylum Chordata; class Mammalia; order Peramelemorphia; family Peramelidae; genus Macrotis; species Macrotis lagotis. Next base: position 183,327,557 of record NC_133662.1, on the reverse strand, counting down.
TGAAAATTTAAATATACAAATACATGCATAAAAATTAAAGATTTAAAGATTTTTATTGTAGTCATTTTTATATATCTATATATATTTAGATTTTAAATATAGTCATTATATGTATTTATATGTGTATGCATGTGATGTATAAAACGGTCAAAAGAGTTTCCGGGTATTTAATCATTTTATTAATAATGAAAGCATATTATTAATAAAAGGATGGTCTTTTGACTTTTAGATCGATTTTTAATTTTTGGCGGGTTTTTTTTTAGATTTTTCAAGGTAATGGGGTTAAGTGGCTTGCCCAAGGCCACATGGCTAGGTATTTATTAAGTGTCTGAGGTCGGATTTGAACTCAGGTACTCCTGACTCCAAGGCCAGTGCTCTATCCAATATGCCACCTAGCCGCCCAGTCCCTCTTTGATCAAAAGTAAAATCAGGGAAACTACTCAATGTTTAAATGTCCTTGGAAGAGTCAGTTCCTCAGAGTGGAAATTGATTGGATTGGTTAATATTTATTAATATTTAAATACTAGAATATTTATTCTCCTAGTAATTATAACAGATTATATATTATATTATTATGTATATTATAATATTATAACAGATGGGTCTGGGGTATGTGACTAGTCATTTGGTCAAAGATAATCATCTGTATCCAATATCATCCATTTGATAAAAGGATGATTGCCTAGCTCAGACTCTAGATTTAGAGATGGATGACTTTGTTTTGCTCCTGACTTTGCCATTAATAGCCAAGTGGTTTTGAAGAAGTCACTCATCCTCTCTGTGCCTTGGTTTTCTTTTAAAAAAAATTTTTACTTTTAGAAAAATGGATTTGTGGAACTAATAGACCTCTAAAGTTCTTCCCACCTCCACATCTATGACCTTGGGGTAAAGGATTAACTAGCAATTTAAAAAATATACTGGGTGTCCACTAGGTGGCACAGTGGATAGAGTCCAGAGCCCTGGAGTCAGGAGGACCTGGATTCAAATTTGACCTCAGACACTTAATACTTACTCAGCTGTGTGACCTTGGGCAAGTCATTGTCCTGCAAAAAATTTTTAAAAAATATACTGGATGTTCTCATTTGCTGATTCAGGTACTGTGAGTCTTTTCCCCACATATGGCTTAAATGGAGGCAGAAAAAGATATCTCCAGTCTTTCCTCTTCTCTCTCCACTACTACTACTCTCAGAGAGACTTTATTGCCTGCCAAGAGGAGAAACAGGAAGTGTAAGAAAAATCACTGTGCTCTCTTTAGAGAGAAGGGGGAGGAATGGTACCAAGATAGAATTCCATCCATAAAAACTGATAATTGCTTATTGACATATTAGTTCCCGTTGTAATCTTATGTATTTATTTTATGCATTTAAAAATCTGATTCTGTGATGGGGTTCATAGGCTTCCCCAGACCACTGAAGGAGTCCATGACAGATTTTAAAAAAAAATTAGAATTCTTGCTTTGTATTTCGGGACCTTGGCATTTTAGTTTTCACAACCCATTAAAAAGACAAAATGAACCTGGATTTGACCTACAGTGCTTCCCGGCCCTCACCTCTGCAGCTTCTCTCTTGGGTTAGCCATTTGTTCTCTGGGGATTTTCACAGGATCCCATATTGCTGCAGGCGGGGCCTGGACCTGAAGGGAATCCATTCTGATTTGGTGTGAAATAACAACTTCTGTTTTCTTATCATCTGAAAAGCATTTCTACTACAAGCAGAGCTGGCACATGCTGCCTCCGTGGGTCTTTAATCATGTTTGGCTAGTTTTCCTAAAGCTTTGATCTCTCCTTTCAACCTGAATTTTACATCTTTTTTGACTGCACTTTGTTTTCCTTACAAAGGCCTAGAGTTCAGCCTTTGAGAAATTCTCATTTGTAGAATGGTAAAGTGTAAGGCCCCAAATGCCTTACAAGAAAACGTGTGTGTCTCTGTGTGTGTGTGTGTGTGTGTGTGTGTGTATGTGTGTGTGTGTCTGTGTCTATATGTGTGTGTGTGTCTGTGTGTGTGTGTATGTGTCTGTGTCTATATGTGTGTGTGTGTGTCTGTGTCTGTGTCTATATGTGTGTGTGTGTGTGTGTGTGTGTGTGTGTGTGTGTGTGTATCCCTCTTCTCCCTCTTTCCCCTTCTCTCCCCCTTTCCCCCCCTCTCCTCCTTCTCTCTCTCCCTCCCCCCTCGCCACTTCCCCATGCAGGGCCGTTTGGGAGTCCGCGCGGGCGAGCTGCGGAGTCCCTCACACCTTCGGGAGCGCGGGGCTGCGCGGGGCTGCGCGGGGCTGCGCGGGGCCAGAGGCCGCGGGAGCGAGGGCTCTGAGGAGCCTTTTCTCCCTTCCTGGAGCCGGCTGTGGCGAGCGGGGCGGTGGACGCGGGGCGGTGGACGCGGGGCGATGGACGCGGGGCGATGGACGCGGGGCGATGCAGGCGGGGCGATGGACGCGGGGCGATGCACGCGGGGCGATGCACGCGGGGCGATGCACGCGGGGCGATGCACGCGGGGCGATGCAGGCGGGGCGATGCACGCGGGGCGGTGGACGCGGGGCGATGCACGTGGGGCGATGCAGGCGGGGCGGTGGACGGTGGACGCGGGGCGATGGACGCGGGGCGATGCAGGCGGGGCGATGCACGTGGGGCGATGCAGGCGGGGCGATGCAGGCGGGGCGGTGGACGCGGGGCGATGCACGCGGGGCGATGCAGGCGGGGCGATGCACGCGGGGCGATGGTCACTCGCTGGCCGTCCTTCCCGGCCGCGTCCCGTTGAGCGGAAGGCGGGGCGGCTCGACCCTCCGCGCCTCGGCCGGGCCTCGGGACGCGCGGCTCCCTCGAGTCCTCCGTAGAGGAGGGGGCGCCGGGTGCGGGGACCAGGCGGAGGCCCGATGGGAGGCCCGGGGCCAAGGGCCAACCGGGCAGCGGCTTTGAATGGCGAGGACCTGAACAGAAGGGGAGTCACTGCCTTCACTTCACATGGGACACCCCGAAACGGCGACCTTCTGCGATCGTTTGGCTCCAAATACTAAATTCTAATGAATTAAAAAAAAAAGCAGTGATTTGAGCAGAGATTTCCTTTCATACCAATGAAGAGGGAGGATGAGACACACGAGGCAGATGAGGAATCTGATAATTTTCAGAAAACGAGAGGGGGGATGTTGGGGGAGGGAGGGAGGCTACGAGGACAGCGGGCTGGGCGGCAGAGCACCCCGCTGGCCGGCGGGGGGCACCATCTTACCGTCCAAACGGCCTCCAGCATGGATCCGAGGCGTATAAAATTTCCTGCTGGCGGAGAAGGTGAAGTCAAGGGTTGGAATAAAGACCACTCTGAATCTCCGAAATGGCAAGTCAGCAGCAACCGAAGTTGACCCTTACAAAGAAAACAGATGAGGCCTAGGCGGCCCGGGGCAGGCACACTGGAGCTGGGCCCCGGGGGACGGGGTAAAGGGGGCCCCCAGAGCCCACCCGCTTATTCAGGTCATAAAATGAGCAGGTGGTTAAGGTGGTCGACAAACTCGTTTAATCATAAAAGAAATGAGCAAAGGCGCTTTTGCTGTTCTCATTTCGGAGACAAACCATCAGTAGAGGCACACCAAACAACAGATCTCCTAAAAACACGTTTTTATCTATTTTTTTTCCCATCAAAAGAATCTCTTTGCTTGGAATAGGGTGGATTGTTGGAGGTTAAGGTAGTATGTCAGGACAGGATCAGATGGGGAAATGTTTCTGTCAGGTCTGATTCTAATTTACTCTTGTCTTTTCTTTAATCAAAATTGCGTCTGGTGAATAGATCCATTCGACTAACATGTCCACCATAAATGTGCAGCGTTTTGATTTTTTTTTCTGCCTAATCTCTTTTCAAAGAGCCAAGAATTGTTGCTTGCATGATGGGCAGCAAGTGCAGAAAGATTATAAGAACTTAAATAAAGCATATAATAGATAGAAAATACTCTCCTGACCCTTCATAGCCTTAAATTGAACAGATTGGTTTCAAGAGAAATGTGTTCTCTAGGGAGGGAAAAGCTGATGATTTGAGCTGGTAATTTTTTCTTAATATTAAAAAAGACCCTTTCAGTAAGACACTGTCTAAACAAACAAATTGACAGTCATTTATCCCTTCATTCTCCCCTGCCTCCTCCAAACATGAAGGTGATAGCTAGTAAAATTTTCAGGAAACCCTCTTAATCCCAGATCACTATTTTGAACAGGGTTAACACTTGGCTTAAAGTCAAAGGAATAGGGAAAATAATGGAATTGTAGATGTGATTTTTTCTAAAACAATGATTTTGAAAGTAGGACTTTTTGCGATGCCTTCCTGAGAAAGAGCTTACTTAGTTGCTTGGTTAAGATAGAACTTGAAGAAGCAGAGAGGTCCCTGGAGCTACTATAGCAACAGAAAAAGAGTTAAGAATGGGGAAAGAAAAAAAATGGGAAACAAGGAAGTAGAGAGAAAGGAGGGAGAGTCAAAGAGAATGGAGGAGAAATAGGGTATGGAAGAAAAAAGGCAAAAGGGATCATTGATGTCGAGTTGAAAGGGACCTTAATAGCAATTGAATCCAAGATCTTCATTTTACATACGAGATGAAATGACTTACCCAGGGTCTCAACAGCTATTAAATATTTAAGGGAGGATTCAATCTTGGATCTTTCTGATTCCTAAGTACATTACTTTCTCTACTAAACCACCTATGAGACAGAACATAGGAAGGAAGAACTAGGAGGTGTTGACAAAGAATTCTGAAATCAGATGTAATTTGTGTTGACTTTTCTCTTTCCCTTCTGCTCTTGGGTATTGAAATTTAAGAACCTTGCCACATCGCCAACATTCTCAACTGCCAACACCTACTCCCAATTAGAAGCTGGAAGTTACTATCAAAGATGGTGATCTTTACTCTGGAGAGTGTCATATCAGAGGTCACCAGTCCATTAAAATTCCAATTGAAACACTGGAGTATTACAGCTAGATCATGACAATAGAGATGTTTTCCCAAGATTTTGCCAGTCACTGATATCATGCAACTGGTGGAAGGGGGCTTGGAATGTGTTCATATGGAATTCAAGAAAGAAGAAAGGAAGAAAAAGCCAGATGAGACCTGGAGTTATTATCCATCTTCAATTCTGCAAAGGCTCTGATAGCTCTAGTTTTTAGAGCTTTTTTCCAGCTGTTTCTGGAGAACAGCAGGTGGGGCTGTGGCTATGCTGACAGATTGTAGTGCACTAAGTGATGACTGGTGAAACACTCTCTCCATCCTCCTTCCTTCTTGCCTCTGAGTTGGGAATATTACTCTAGTAACTGGGAAATGTTTGAGATTCCTGTGCTTTCCTCCCCAGGATGGGGAAAAGATACTGAATAGGTGAAGTCATTCCTGTTCTACAGGCAGATGTAATTTGCATTGGCTTCTCTCTTTCCCCTTTTGCTCCCCCTTCTTTTCTTCCCCCTTCCCCTCTTCTTCTCTTCCCCTTCCTTTCTCCTTGCCCCTTTCAGATCCCATAGGAGCCTTGACCTGACCTGGATTGCTTTTTCTCTACTCAGATTAGTGCTCTCCCCTACTGCCCACTTCTGAACCTGGCCCAGGTGTCCACTACATTCTGTTAACCATAATTTTCTTAGGCTTAAAATGAAATAACAAAGTTAGTTTTATAAATGAAGTTTTATTAAAATCTTTTCAAAAGCCCATGGGTGGATTGGCATCCTTATGAATGCCAACCCTGATACAAAATTCCAGGAGCATTTTATACAGAAAGGATAAAGAATTTTAAAAAAATGAGTTAAGTAACCAATGAGATTTCACATAGATGGCATGGTTTTACAATATGATCCTCTCATATCTTAAAATATTTGCTTCAAAATCCTATTGACAAAAATCCCACTTAGGCTGGAGAGTAACTTTTTATAAATAACAATAAGATTGCTCTCTACTCAAGCAAGATATCTCTTATCTTGAGGTTTGTTGATCAGATAAAGGAATTTGTTGGTGGTATCATTGAGTTTTCAAGGCAGTATTGACATGTAGGAGATAGGCCTTACATAGAAGACTGACATTTTTACACACTGAAATTTATAACTATTAGTTAAAGGTTAAGAGACTAATTTTTGATCAGAAATATATAGATCAGAAATATTAATTCTAAATTAAAGAATATCAGATTAAACAATTCACATTTGACTTGTGGACATTTGATTGAATGAACCTGAATCTCTTTAGAAATCAGTATTACAGGTGTTCACTAGGTATCATATTGCTGTTTTTCCAATTAACTGTCCTAGCCAACCCTTTCACATTCCTCTTTCTTCTGGCATTTTCTATCCATTCCCTTAATATTGTTTATTCATTATTATATAAAGGAATTAAAGAGTCTTTAAATTTTGTTTATATTTGACATTATATACTATGATAGAGTGAATCTGGAGAAAAGCACTATGGGTCCTATTCCCCAAATGGAAAAAGCCTGGAGAAGAATAAGCAATGATTTCTTCCCCTGAACATCATAAGCCTCTGATAATTTTCCTTAGCCAGACTAAGGTGGAATAGAAAAAAAAATATGTGCAAGTTAAATCATATTTCTGGAGGCTAGAAATATTAACAAGTCAAAGTTTAGAACAAAGAAGGAATGGGAAGAGCTTTGTTCTGTAAATACCATAGATATAAGTTGGAATTATTTCAGATGAACTCTTGGGTGGCACTCTGACTACATCCAATTTTCTTTTCCAGCAACTTACTAGTGGATGGGGAGATTTACAGAGTGAGGAACAGTAACTCAGTAACCCCAGTCACTAGTATTTACCCTGGTTTCTTGTTCTAAAAAAATTACCTTAATAATAAAATTCTACATCAGTTACAAACCCTCTAGTCTAACTTGCAATCTATTGCTTTATTCTATTCATCCACACCTACTTGCTCAGATGTTAATTCCTACACTTATGGTGCAGTCTAGTTTAACACTCCTCCTTTCCTTTCATTCATCGAAGTCAGAGCTGTTTGACCTATATATATACATTATGGAATCCAAATTCCATTGTGTGTAAATCCCTCCTCATTTTTCATGATTTCTACCAGGCTAATTCAGCTACCTCACTTTGAAAGCTGGCTCTCTTCTAACACCCTCATGAGTTGAGATCATTTTCCCTATTCCCTTCAGTTCCCCGGTCAGAAGTCAAAACACTGGATATGTCAGTCCTGCTTTTCAAACATTGCCATGCCACTACCAATTAAAAAAAACCCACAAACCAAAATAGAGTAGTAGCTAACATCCATACCTATGGATAATAGGCATTTGTAAAGTATCCATGATTTAAATGAAGCCAGTCACTTTACTAAGCGCTTTAAAATTTTTATTTCATTTGATCTTCACAGCAACAGAGATAACTGTTATTATCCCCATTTCATAGTTACATAGAGGAAATTAACACAGAAATAAATGATTTGCTCATTTCCAGGACCAGCTAACTCATCTTCAGAATTAGGAAGATTAGAGTTTGAATCGTATATGTGACATTAGTTGTCTGACCTGGTGCATGTCCTTTATACTTTCTGTTCTTCATTTTTCTTATCCATAAAATGAGAGTGCAGAACTAAATGATCTTCCCAATTCCTTCTAGGTCTAAATCTATGATCCCATCCACTTTTCCTCCTTAGAAATCAACAGGTCTCATTATGCTAGCCTCTTTGCACCATTTTCGTTGTCATTTTGTAAGACACTTTCTCACCGTCTTCAACTTTTAGTGAATTGACCCATTGCCTTCAAAGACTCTGCCTCATCACCTACCATTGTCCTTGATTATTATTGTTCAGTTATTTTTCAGTCCTATTTATCCCTTCTTGACCCCGTTTGAAGTTTTCTTGGCAAAGACACAGATCTTCCCTTTGGTTAGTATATCATTCATATGGAGGACCCTGAGATGTTTGGATATCAATGTTCCTCAATTTACTCTACTTAGTCACCATTTTAGACATGCCTGTGAAGAAGAGGAACAATGGGCAAAGAGAAATATTGTAAACTTTTCCCCTGTCTTTATTAGAGATAAATTTTGTCATCCAAACAAATATCATAATTCTTTCTCTTCTGAATTGTTCTTATACTTACATGACAAACTCCAGTAGCAGGGCACTGTTTATCTGACTGCATCTTGTTATCCAGACAGGAAGCCACCTGGGTTGGCAACTTAAAACACTGAACAAAAGTTAATCCCTCTGGACATGCCCAGTGGACACTGCCTTGCCATGTGTTGGCCACTCCTTGGCCCTTGCTCAACTCTGCCCTAACTGCACCCCAAATGCTCCCATGACAGTTCTTTCAAAAGGTCCTCTCTTTCTCTCTAAAGAGCTGATCCAGCTGGTGGCTACCACGACAACTGTACTTCCTTTCCTTTTACCTCTATTACTTCCTTAAGGAACTCTCTTAAGTTTTCATAAGAAATTTGGCCTGTGTTACTTGTAACCACTTGCAGTAATACATGAATAAAGTTGTATATTCATACTTCTAGGTTAAAGAATTGCATGAATTCATTAGCATTTGATGACACCCCTCCTTTTGTTTACAAGCCCATGCTTCAGCAGGGCATCACCTGGAACCTCATCACCCTTAGGATCTCAGATAAGATTTCCACCCCCAAATCCTTATCTAGCACCAAATGCAATTGGCAGATGAGGTCTCTTGAATAGAATCAGCAGAATTTGACCCCATTGCCTGTGAGATAATCAGTTTGATGTCTGAAGTCTTGCTCCTATTTTTTTATCCTAAAGTTCTCTAAAGGTTTGGAAATATCAAATTCAGGATGTTCCTTATGCCGGGGAGGGTATTTTAGTCTTTATTCTCTTTCTAGCCCTTCGCATGTGCTTTTTCCTTTCATATTCCAAAGGGATGAGATAATGTAATCTTTTCCCTAGATTTCCAAAAAAGAGACACTTAGCCCCAGAAATGTTTTTAGGTCATGATTGATCAGTATTTGGGTGTGGTCAGAAAGCAAAGTATGTGAATTGTGCCCTTTTCTGGGTCAATATTCACTTTTTGCTGCTTTGCTTTGTGTTATCACCTATTTGTTGTGTCCAATTCTCTGTGACCCTGAGAGTTTTCTTTGCAAAGATATTGGAGTGGTTTGCCATTTCCTTCTCCAGCTCATTTTACAGATGAGAAAACTGAGACAAATAGGGTGAAGTGACTTGCCCACGATCACATAGCTAATAAGTACTTGAGGCTGTATTTGAACTCAGGATTTCATGACTTCAGACCAAGCGCTCTATCTACTGTACCATCTAACTGCCCTAAATGCAATTCAGGTTGTCAATTTGTCAATTGACAGCTTTAGACTATCAGTCTCTGGCCAATATGAATGACATCTTCAGTTGTCACTCCTCAGTTCTCCCAATGTATTCTCAGACACAGTGAGATCATTTATATTAAACCAACATCTCCAAGCAGTTTATAGCACTCCCCTTAACGCAGAGGGCTAAGGAAAAAGTATTGTCCAGGACCATACCTATTCTTATTTTTTAATCATTCAGAATTTGGCTTCCTTTTAGTAATCTTTTCATTTACATTACTACAGTTATGATATAAATAATGTTTGATTGATTCAACTTATTTTATTCTGTATCAATTCATGCTGATCTTTCAGTTTTTTTGCATTCTTTATATTATATTCTCACATACATATATACACACCGACATAGACACACAGCCACACACATAAGTATTCTGCAGCATTTATTACCAAAATTTTTCCCAGTCATTACCCAGATGATAAGCTGCACAGAATTGGTATTTAATAAAAAATTGATTAATTCAAATTGATTAAAAATTTTAAATTATTTGATGAATACTTTCTTTGTTTCCAGCCCTTTATTACCATAGCAAGTATTGCTATCCATATTCCAATATAGATTGGACTTCTCCAAATCCATTCCCACTTTGCTGTCATTGGAGTATATGTCCAGGAAGGTGATGTACATGTTTTCACTAAAAGAACCAAGACTAGAAAGAAGGAGATGAAATGTTGACTTTAAATTCCCTCATTTTCATGTCTCTTACAATGTACATTGTGCGCAAAGAATGGGACAGTTTACTAAGGATCCAGAGTAGAGTATACATGAGAAAGATATTGTACTCAGAGTTAGGAGAGACCTTGGTTTGAATCCTACCTATGACACTTAGTTTATTATTTCTTCTGCATATAACCCAATTTCTTAGTTTCTTCATCTAGGAAACAGGGATAATAATGCCTTTAGTACCAATTCACAGAACTGTGAGGATCAAATGAATTAGCCATGTATAAAACATAACAAACTTTTAAATGATACATAAGGACTAGCTATTGAAATAGTAGGCACTTGAATGTTTAAAGAATTGAATGAGACATTTACTAAATCTTAAAATAATTATTAAAATGATAAAAGATAAAAATAAAATTAAAATATCTTTTTTTAAAAACATCTTTAATTAAAACCATGTTTTAAGTATACTATCTTAATTTTGTCTTAGAAAATTACAGGCTGTGAGGCAACACCCTTAAAATCTTGCTATCAAACAATCTCATAATCTGTCTCTGTATCCAAGTCAGAAATGTATTTATTTACTAACAAGGGCATGGTAAAATCATGTTGATAGCTTCATGAAAAATCCACTGTCACATAGCTCTCTGGTTTCAATCAGCCCAAGCCCCTTTAAATATCAGGGGGTTCTCTTGAAGTTGCCTGGGTTGTCAAATAAGGGCTGTGGCCTTGATTTGTTTCTGGATTGTTTAGTAGACCTTTCTGCTCATCTTATTCTGTTTGATTCTGACCTACTTTTCAGATTTCCCTTATTGGCTTTGTTTCTTGACTTGATGGATCTCAGGCCATGATATTTATGGCTTTATGATTTGACTTTCTGAGAAATGGTTTGGCCCAAACATGATTGCTACCTAGTACAGATGTTGGGGTTCTCCTCTTGTCCTCTGAAGAACAAAATATAAATATCTAGGATAGTATCCTGGGGTCTTTGTTAATTATTTAGCTTTTTTGGGATATGATACAAACTACCAGGGGAAAAATTGTATTTTGTACAAATGGTGGTTCTATGTTTTCAAATTACAATAGGAGACTCTTTTTTGAGATGCCTCTATCTTTGCAGCACTATTTATCTCATGGCACAACTAGCCAACCCTATCTTGTCAGCTACAAGCTTTAGACCAGATAGGTGTCATGGTAGCCAGAATGCTATACTTGGAGCCAGAAAGCCCTTAGTTCAAATCTTACTTTATATATTTAATAATCATTTGACCCTAGGGAAAGTCCCTTGTCCTTTCTTCCTCTGTTTCCTTGATGGCAAGATGAGAAGGTTAGAGTTAATGATTATGAGGTCCTTTCCAACTCTAAATCTTTGATCTTATGGTTTTCTCTATTCTGACCATTTTGCCAGTTTCAGAAGGTTCTTCAGGAGAACCAGGTACTTTAGGCCAGAAGAAATATGAAGAACCAGGAATCTCTAAAAGCAGATATTGTTATTTTTGTATCTCAGATACCTTTGGTAGGTTAATGAAGCCTATGAACTCTGAATCAAAATATTTTTTAATTCATAAAATAGAATTTCAAAGGAAATAAATTATATGGAATATAGTAATCAAAATATTAAAACAGAACAAACCAACTTCATAGCTCCCAGGCTAAGAACCCCTGCTTTGAGGGGTTGAGCTCAAACAAATGGTCAAGACCTATGGATTAAAATTTTTTTAGCAAAATAATTCATTAATTTAAGAGTTAGAATAAGAGAGAAAAAATGGTATTCTGAAAACATTTTAGATCCTAGAACCTCAGAATCAAATGATTTATTTTTATCCAACCTCTTCTTTTGAAGCATGAACAAGTATATACCCAAATTTCCTCACATTGTAATAAAAATTAATTGTACATTCAAACATGTATTTAGCTTATTATAGTGCCTTGGACATGGTGAGTATTGTTGAAGAAAAAAATAGGAGAAAATCATGAGTATCAGAAGGACTGGATTTAGAGGAGATATGGTCCCATTTTTGATGATGGGTCCAACAGTTTTTGAGATCAAGCCAGTAGAAGTAAAAAGCCAGATGAAGAGATCTTTGATGCTATATTATTCTGTTTTTTCTTTTTTTTTTTTCTTTTAGGTTTTTGCTAGGCAATGGGGTTAAGTGGCTTGCCCAAGGCCACACAGCTAGGTAATTATTAAGTGTCTGAGACCAGAATTGAACCCAGGTACTCCTGACTCCAGGGCTGGTGCTTTATCTACTGCATCACCTAGCCGCCCGATGCTATATTATTCTTAAGGATACATATATGGATCATACAACATTCATGGACATCTCAGTATTTATGGTTATTCAACCAGGTGAGCTTTTCATTTGTAGATGGAACTTTAAAAAGTGAAGACCCATTCTGATGTAAATGCAGTTGCCTTTTCAAGAAGAGCTAATCCTTTAAGTGTCTGGGTAGTTAGAGAACACAGATATTAAAATAAATCAGAGCAGAAGTTTTGAGTATATTAAAACTTCTAAGATGAATGGCATTACCTTTGCATTGAAATGAGATGGGGAGGTGTATGGTAGTTGATGAAAAACCTCTTTGCCCTGGAAGTTCACTTCACTCTTGAACTTCTTATATTGGAAGTATACTACTCTTCTGTGGACAGGTCCTTTCTTTCATTGATTCCTACCAGAACACCATTTTAAGAAAAATATCCAGGCCAGTCATATCTTCCATCCTCTGGAGGGTCTAATGAGTCTCTAAATCTTCTCTATCATACACCTGTATTGATATTTTCCTCTCCTCCAACATTTAGCTCCCTTTTATTTGTCATATTCTTCAATTAGAACATAAGTTCCTTGAGAGTAGCCAAGGACTGTCTTTACTTCTTCTTAAAAGTGTATCCCCAGTGCTAGCACATGGAAAATATTGATCAACTTCACTTCTGTTAGTTACTGTCTTGAGGTTTGTTCATCCATCATTTCAGAAAAAAAGATTGTCTTCTAAAGCAAAAATAATATTGGAAGGGAGAAAAACATTAGGTTGTTCATACATTAGAATGAACTCTCTTTTTTTAATCATTAATTTGCTTTCCTTGTGACATCTAGAACATCGAGGGAATGGTAGTTATAATAGATAGAGATAGACAAATTATTTATTAAGGTAACTCTTTTGTGACAGACACTGGGCTAAGTCCTGAAACACAAGAAAATAATATGGCACCAACTCTTAAGAAACTTGCATTCTAATAGGGAGAGAAAGGAAACATAAAAGGAAACCGGAAAGTAGGAGTAGAGATGGGGGGGGGGGTTGGAAAGGACAGCTGTTGAGGAACTGTCTGTGGTAGACTGTAGAGAAGTCTACCAGAGTGATCTGGGTTCACTGAGGTGAGTTAGGATGACTGTGGCCCCTCTTGGAAGGAGGACTTTAACCGGAGGCTCACCAATCAGAAAAGAAAACTGAAAAGCAGAGGGGACTACTTGGGCAGGAAAGGCCTAGGTAGGTCCCACAATTGATAGAATGAAAGCACTGGGAACATTTTGAGGAAGATTTATGTTTAATGGGTAGGAAGAATGGCTTTCTATAATTTGAAGAAGTCTAGGAGGTAGAAATGCAGAAGAGAAGTGGGGAGAGTACTATGCAAAAATTCTTTGCCTACAGTTACCTGTGTATGGGTGCCTATGAGGGTCTCTGAATTTATTCATAACCATCTCTACCTTTTATGCTTGGTTTGATGGTTCTTACCAATGCTGATTTCTGTTTATTTTCAGGCACATTGTGGTTGTTTGTTGCTTAGCAAACCTGGCTGCTTTCCAATAGGAGAAATACTTGCTTTAGAAGGGAGCTGTCCACAGCTAATTCTGAGGTAGAAGATGAAGTGTAGGGCAGGGGAAAGAAGGTTAATTCCCAATTTTAGGGTTCAAGAAGGTATAAATCGGGAAATAGGCTATTTGAGCTCAAGCCTTTTGGATTTCTGATTCCTTGTATTCTTTCTTGACCTTGCCTATTATCCTTTTGGATCCTGCATTTACCTAACAGTATTTTCTAGATCATCTATATGCCCCTGCTCACTTGTTGTCAGGTGATCACCAATTTTTTTGACTAGTCTGACTCTTGGTTTACTTCTGACCTCTCATCACTAAAACATTAAGTAATTGAAACAGTTACCACATCAAGTAGTCTGGCTATTATAAAAGCCCAATACATAAAGCTCTTGGCTCCATCCCCAGTCTGACCGAGGGGAATGGCTCAGAAACTTCGACTTAGTCTGTCTCAGTTTAAACTCAGGAAGGCAAGTTTGATTACAGCCTTCTACTTTGTTAGTCACAAGATAGATCCCAAAGGACCAACAAACTCCAACAGTACATCACATTTTGCACTATTGGGAACTTAACAATAGTATTCCTTTGTCCCAGATATACAAATTATAGAACAAGCCTATCCTGAGTCAGTGACTTTGACACTTCACTCTTGGAAAGGGCAAATTAGAGTCAAATACATCTAAGCAAAACAAAATAAAAAAAGCCAAGAAAACAATATACACAATGACTACATCGATGTAAGTGGGAAGAACAACTACAGCATAAACACAAGTGAATGCTACAGAACTACAAAGAACAAGCTTGTCCCCAAAGAATGTTTTTATTTTTAATTTTTAAAAATTATTTAAGAGTATTTTTACAATTACATGTAAAGACAATTTTTAACATTCATTTGTTGAAAGATTTTGAGCTCCATAATTTTCTTCCTCCTCCAAATGGCAAATAATCTGATATATGTTATACTTGTGCAATTATGTATAACATTTTTCCACATTAGTCACATTGTGAAAGAAAAAAACATACCAAAAAGGGGGGGGGAACCACAATCCCTCTCCCCAAGTGAAAATAGTAGGCTTCAATTTCCTCTCAGAATCCATTAGTTCTTTCTCTGGAAGTGGATAGCATTTTCCATCATGAGTTTTTTGGGATTGTCTTGGATTATTGTATTATTAAGAAATGTTGTCAATCATAGTTGAGGGGTGGCTAGGTGGCATAGTGGATAAAGCACCAGCCCTGGAGTCAGTAGCACCTGGGTTCAAATCTGGTCTCAGACACTTAATAATTACCTAGCTGTGTGGCCTTGGGCAAGCCACTTAACCCCGTTTGCCTTGCAAAAAAAAAATCATAGTTGATCATCAAACAGTTTTACTGTTGCTTTGTACAATATTCTCCTGTTTCTGCTCACTTCACTCAGCATCAGCTCATGTAAGTCCTTCCAGGTTTTTTCTGAAATCTACAAGCTCATGATTTTTTTTTCCTGCTCATGATTTTTTATAGCATGTTAGTATTCCATTACTTTCATATACCATAACTTATTCAGCTATTCCCAATTGTTGACCATCCTCTCAGAGCTACTACAAATATTTCTATCATGTGGGTCTTTTCCCCAAAGAATATTTTTAAAAGAACCAAATCCAAAAGGAAGCCATAGGAGTCATGGAAACTTAAAGAATTTATGATGTGATTATCACAGATCTAGAACTTGAAAGGACTTTGGAGGTTATCTACTGCAACTCTCTCATTTTATATATATTTAAAAAAAAAGAAAACCTACTGTGACTCATGGAAATTAAATGTTTTTCCCAAGGTCACTTAGCTATTATCTGAGATAAAATTTGAATTTATGTCTTCCTGACTCTAAGAGCATAGTTCTTTCCATTATTTGATGTAGGGAGCAACTCTAACCATCAATTTGTTAGAACCCATTTGCTGGTTTTCTGCATCAACACTGAAATGAATGTAGAGGCACTCATCCCCTACACCCTGCTGACTAGGAGAGCTACCCTGATGGTAACCTGGATAGGTTCTACTTTTTATCTATCACAACTATGTGGTTGATTACTAGCAATGGGCAGACCCAGCTGCTGAAATGGGTGATCTGGAGGGTATACCAGATCATTTTGCCTAAATCATATCAGGCTCAGATGGACTAAAGTAGAGACATTTTCTACCAAGAAACATTTTAGTACTTAATTTTAAAAAATCCCATTTTTTGTGTGTATAATTTGAAAAATATTTTACAATCCATTGCTTTGTTCATTATGTACATTTTAATGAAAGGAATGATAATGAACTCTAATGCTCCAAGTATTATTTGCCTTAACTAGCGATGTTTCATTTCATTCTGCTTTGTCCTTTCAGGTGGGTGAGGCAGGGAATTTTTTCTCTTTCTGAAAAGCATTGATTGAATCACTCAATGAGTTAAGAGTTTTTTTTTTTTGCTCTGTGTGGACCATTAACAAAAATAGTTATGCTCACAGGACATGTCAATGAGTTCTCCCTTCATCCTAGCTTCAGAGAAAATATTTGCTTTTTTCCCCCTTCTCCCCAAATCCCATTATGATGATTGGAGGGATTGCCCACTCTGCTGTGATTCCCATCTATTTCTAGGATGATTTTTGTCACTGTGGTATCTAGTTTCTCTGAATGAATATGCATGCAGAGGAATGGAAGAAATTCACCTCTGTGTGAGACATGGAAAGAAATTAATCATGTAATCTTTGTCTGAGTGCACACAGGACAAATCAGAAGAAAAACTGTCAAATAAATTTGTTCCAAATAGAGAAGAAAAATTTTTCTTGCTCTTATTGAATTTCATAGAATTAAATCTTGGAAATTATTTGCTCAAAATTTGAGAGAGGATCCAGATCCTCCTTTCTCAAATTTTCCTCAAGTACTTTTGTTTGGTTCTTTCTCTTTGTTCTTTTACCCACTTACCTCATACAGGATATTTCTAAAGGTCTAATAATTTTAAACTGCACTAAGACTTTAGGATTCTCACTTTCCTCCTCCCTCTCCTTTTAAAAACATACTTGTGATCTTACTTACTTACTTACAGAAACCTTCTATGTGGAAACTTCCTTTATCAATGAGGATTGTCTCCTGCCTTTTAACTTAAAGTCTTAGAAAGTTATTTAGGGTCCTGGTGTCACACTCAACTAGAAACTGGCCACTAAGCCACATATGATGATCCCTGTTGGCCAATATTGACTTAAAAAAACCTCATGTTAACATTATTTGAGTTTTCATATATATATATATACATATATATGCATATATATGTATATATATATTGCTTTTGTTAAATAATTTCCAATTTCAATATAATCTGGTTCAGGAAGAATATTTTGGGAGGGTTGTGGGCACTTGAAAGGATAGGTCCTTAAAAAAAGACACATCAAAACTTAGCAACAGCAAAAAAGAAAAGTTAGGTGCCTTTCCCAGGGTAACAATGCCAGAATATGTCTGAGTCTCCTGAAAATAGCTTTCTACCCAGTGCCACATTAACGCTCATATAATTACACATTACCATGACAGGAATTAAGAAGATCTAAATTCAAATGCTGCCTCACTCTGGGCAAGTCACTTGACATATGTCTTGCCACAGTTGTTTCCTCTGTCAAAAGGAAATAATTAAAGTACCTGCCTCCCAGAATTGTGGAAAGGAAAAGAAATAATATATTAATATTGCTTTGCAAATTTTAAAAATGGCTATGGAAAGATTCCCTATTATAAGCTATTAGAATGAAATAGAACAGAAGACAGAGACAAGGTAAACATTTTTAACTTGTATATCCTCATCACCTCTAAAAACTTAGATGTAATAGAGGCTTAATGTGTTTGATAAATGGAGCTTTTTTAAAAATTTTCCCTAACAAAATATTCAGTTGGCTTTGACCTCTTTCAATGTGCTCACTTTTATGATTTTCAACAGTTTATTGATTGTGTTTTTCTGGTCTAGTTCCTATGTATTTGATATAACATTGTCAGGACAGAGCAGGTAGCAGTTTAGAAGCTGATGAACTAAATCTTGTTAAATTCTATCACAGATCACACTACACACCTTGCCTGAATGCTGTCATTTAAATACACTTGAGCTATAATATTGCACATCATTTAGACTAATAAATATGGTAATAAGTATAACAGTGTTATCAGCATTCATATCAGAGAAGCAGCTGTGCTAATATGCCTCCCCCCTCCCAAATACTGTCAACATGTGAGATGTTAAAAGGTCACAGTTGCTTACAGCTGTGATTCCCTGAGATCTTTCATTAGGATAACCAGCGTCTGTGTACTGCCATCTGTCTTGGTTTCTCTCTGCATAGAGTCTAGGTTAGAAAAAATGAAATGTCTACATGAGTTAAGTTTTCAGGATAGTATGAGCCAAACCAAAATCTCCCTCAATTAGTTTATTTCCAAGAGCTATGTTCCACATCATGGACTAATATTTGTGGAAGGAGTATTGAGCTTGAAACGAGGAGGCCTGGATTTACATATGGATTTCCATGCTAGCTTGTGAGTCTTGGAGAAAGTCACTTAGTAAGATGGGGAGGATAATACTTGGGTTACCTACTTCATAGGTGTGGGAGGAAAGTATGTTAGAAATGTAAGCCATTTATTTATTTAACACAAAGCTCTGTCATAACACCCCACAAAAAATAATAATAGTCATGGATGGAGAAGGAAAAAAAATTAGTTTCCTTGGCAATAAAAAATAGAAACTTCTTGTGAAGCCTTAATAATGCTTTCTATTTCCTTGTGGTGTTTAATTTTTAAAATAAATGTAATGGTTTTTTAAAAAAAATCTAAAAAAAGTATACCAATGGGGGTGGAATCCTGCTCTATATCTTAGCATTAAACAAGATGAAACTAGATGAGTTAAAACACATAGACACATTCAAACACACAACTAAGAAAAAAAAACAAGTTTTCTTTTTGTATACTTTTCTAGTTCTGTTTCAAGTTTTAATACGTTTGACTCTTTCCTTCCTTTTTTACCTCTACCCTTCTCCATCCTTCCCTCTTTCTGATTCTTCCTTTCTCTCTGCCTCTCTCTCCTTCCTTTATCTCTTTCTGCTGAATCCTCTTCCTCTCTTCTTCCTTTTCTTTATTCCTTCCTTCTCTCCATTTTTCTCTACTTTATTTTCTTGGTGGAAAAAATATCCATTCTCTCTTCTGGCCTCCACCCTTGGAAGGTGAACTTTATTAGTTGAGTTCAGTCAATTTTTTTCTCTGCTCATTAGGAAGTCTTCAGTCACTACTTTAGACTCTGACACTCTCTATACATGTATGGGAGGAAAGACGAACAATAAACCCAGTGATCTGATAATCCAGCCTCTTTTCAGATAAAAATAGTTACTTTAGCCTAAAGGTAGAGAAAATCCTTGCACTTTTAGCCTGTTTTGGGTTGTTTATATCAAATATTAAAAGATCAATTTCATTTATTCTCATTTGCTTAGAGCCACCAGGTTAGCTAGAATTTGAGTTTTTTATTTTTATTTATCCTTTTTCTCTTCTCTCACAATACTATGACCCTAGTTTATAGTCTTAGCACTCATCTATATAATTGCAACAGTCTTCTAATTATTCTCCCTGCTTCTAGACCCTTTTCTACACAGCTACTAAATTTATATTCCTTAAATATATATTTAATCACGCAACTTCCAGATTTACAAATCCTTTGGGACTTTCTATTTCTTATAGGAGAAATATAATATTTGCAGTTCATTTAAACCAGTAGTGATTTGCAAAAGGTTAGGAGAAATCAGTTCATGAACAGATTTAAGGTGGTCCATGAACTTGAATGGGAAATGAATTATATATTTTCACTGATTTTCTATGGAAATTTAGCATTTCCTTAAGTTATTGTAAAACATTATTCTGAGAAGGCTCCAAAGGTTTCGCCAGACCACCAAAGGGTCTAAGACATAAAAAAATGAAGAATTCCTTATTTAAATCCTTTATGGTTTAGTTCCATTCTATCTTTGTAGTATTATTTTATGTTGTTTCTTTTTGCATGCACTATGTAGCAGTCAAACTATTTCCTAGTTCTCCCTATATCACATTCCATTTTCCAACTCCCACTCTTGCACAGGGGAATCTCCTATGCTGGGAATCCTCATTTATTTATTTATTTTTAAAAATTTATTTTTTGTTTTTTTTCCAAGGCAATGAGGTTAAGTGACTTGCCTAAGATCACACAGCTAAGTAATAGTATTAAGTGTTTGAAACTGGATTTGAACTCAGGTCCTCCTAACTCCAGGGCTGGTGCTCTCTATCCACTGAGCCACCTGGCTGCCCCCAGGAATTCTAATTTAAATAGGGTGTGTACTTCTCTCTATCTCCCTATCTCTTTCTCTCATCAGTATCACTTTTTATTTTTTATATCACTTGACTTTATTTTTTATGGATCACCTCAACCCATTCCAAAATAATGAAATTCACAAACAAGAAATTATGATAAATCATAATTTTATATCTCAAATAAGTTGATTCTAAAGTACTAGTTAAACAGAAAGTAACTAGCTTTAAAGAACAGGAAAAAAACCTTGGATTACACAGCTGTCATATTAGGCAATAAGTGAGGGGAGAAGAATGGAAAAAGTGCTGTTCATATGAGTCTTCTATAAGGGGAAAGGTTACCATCTATTGAACATACTCCATGCTCTAGTTGTATCTGTGTCATATACCTCTATAGGCAAAAGCTTCATTTTCCATACAGGAGGCCCATTCATGCTCAACACCATCTATACCCGACGTCCCTTCTTTATTTTATCTTTTCCATGTTTCTTTCCCTTAATTAGATTATACAGCACTCTCTTCCTATCCATATGCCATCCATGCAAATCTCCCATGAGCATGTCTCACTTTCTCCTGGGATGTAGAAAAAATTCTCTGTTTGATTCAAGAAACTCATGCAAATAGGCATTTAGAGTTATTTTTCCCCCCTCTCTTTGGAAGAATTGGTATTTCAAGAAACCACTTTTATTTTCCCCAACTCTTTACTCTTCCTATTCTTTCCTTCCTTCCTTCTTTTTCCCCTTCTTTCTTTCTCTCCTTCCTTTGCTTTCTTCCTTCTCTCTCTTCCCTCTCTTCCTCTCATTTTCCCCTTTCTTTCTTCCCTTGCCCTTCCCTCCCTCCTTACTTCTTTTTTCCACCTCCTTTCCTTCTTTTCCCATCCCTTCTTCTCTCTTCCAAATGTGTTTAATTTTGACATATGATTTCACTTTGAATAGATTCATTGTGTCTTTTTCATATTTCCTTGTATACCTCAAAATGAGCAATTGAGGTCTTCATAACATTCCATTATTTTGTGATATCTTTTGTAAGAAGCAGATTTAAAGTGGTGCTAGACTGATTGTTCAAAAAATGTTAGATGTAGCTATGAGTCAACTACATTTGAATGGCAAAGCACAACCCAGCTGGTCTATGTCAGCAGTGGAGCACAGCTGGTGTTTCTCGCTTCCCTCACCCCCTAAGGTGAAGAAGCTAAGAACAACTTCTAAAATTGAAACGGCATGAGGCATCTTTAGACCCACAGAATGTAACTGCTTGAACTGGAAAGTGACCTGGTTATCAGAACTAATGCTCCATATCTTGGAAATATGTTTTAGTGGGTCTTAAAAAAGAATCTTTGCTCACGTGTATTTACCTGAGTAGCCTGAAAGTTTACCAAATACAAAGCTCTTCTCAGCCTGGATTGTTTTTATTACAAATAATATTTTTGAGTCAATTGCTTTAAATCCATTGTTAGTGGCAGCTGCCAAGTGGTTTAAAAGTTTCTTGTGACTACTGTGATGTGGAATTGAATGTATTCCATTAGAAACTGATTTTATAGGTTTATGAGCCAAAGATTTCAGTAAGTAAGTTGACCTCCTGCCTTACTTTATTATGACTTCAGCTTTCCTCTTTCTCTATTCTTACCCTTTTGCTCCACAACAAAATTATGATGAGGAATAACAAGTATGATTTGAAAGGTTTACCAAGTGGTCAAATACTTTCAAATCTCCCTACCATCATTAGAGTTAATCTTTATGAACCAATCAGTAAACATTTATTAAAGATCTGAGTATATTTTAAACTCTGTTTTAAGTTCTTGGAATACAAAAGACAAAAAATGAAGCAATCATTTCCTTTTTTAAAAAAGTTTATATTCTATTTGGAAAAGCATAACATATATGTTCATTACATTTATATGTCAATCTGCATGAATATGTATACCCACAAACCAGATACAAGATAACTTATTTTGGAGAGGAAAAATTAACTTCTAAAGTGGGATCAAGAAAGCCTTCATTATAAAAATTGGTAATTAAGTTAAACTTGGAATAAAACTATGGATGCTAAAAGGTGGGGGTAGAGAAGGAGGAGTATATTCATGACATAGAGGATAGCTTGTGTAAAGGTATGGATATGAGGGATCATTTTGACTGAGCTGAAGATGATTAATAAAAAATAAGGCTGGAAAATAGGGTGTAAAGGGTTTTACATGCAGAATAGAAGAATTTGCATTTGATTCCACAGATAACAGGGAAGTGATGGAATTTATTGAGCAGAGAATGATTGCTATCTCTGTTATAAGATCAAAATAATATTAATATTCAGTTACATATATAATATAATAATATTAAAACTATCAAGAGACCACTGGCAATGATTTCATGCTACCTTTCAGGGGAAGAAGGGCATTCATTTCTCTTAAAAATCTATCACCATGGATTAATTTGCTAATTAGTTTTCTTTAAGCCAAAGAATTTAGCTTCATGAGGCAATAGAACCCAACAATTTTTTTTGAGAAAGTACATAGTATACCATCCATGAGAGGATAAAAAAAGAGCTGGGTTTTATAGTAGAAGACTGTAGATATCCAATCACAGGAAGCCTGGAATAACTATATACTTCATGATTTTGCCTAGACCAATTACAGATGATAACTAATTCTGTGAGAAAAATGATTCACTGTCAGGAAATTGAAGACAATCTATAGAACCTGTGACTGACATATTCCCTTTCTGGTGTCTAGATAGTAAGAACTGAAATAATCTTGAAAATGACTTAATAAGAGAAGTTCGTTTTTAATTAGAGAAAAATGTATGGTGATACCTCCCACACACTTTGTCTGCTAATATGTATATTTTCCTGCTTAAATCCTGCTTAGTATCTACCTAGTTTTTGCCAGTCTCCTACTATTTTGATAATTTTCCAATTATATTTTTCTCTGAATACAAACTTCTGACACAAGTCAATGACTGTTTGTTAATGGTCCATTAAATTAAAGGTTTGACCTCATCAGTCTCATTTCTTATCAATTTGCAGTCCATACAATATCAAGTCCATTATCTTCATCATACCCTCAGAAAAATCTCATCAGGAAACTGTCATCCTGTGAGATTGTATTGACTTTTCTTTAGTTTCGATATTTAAACCTCATAGTACCCTTGCTGCCTCTCTGATTGGAGGGTTGAAGGGTACCTCCCAAAGCTTCTGTTTAAGGAGGGCTCCCAGGTCAGTCATCTCTTCATTTTCTATTAACATTTTCACTTTCCCACTTGCACTTTTTGTCTTGGACTTCATCATCTCCGTCATGCCTCCAATCTAGGTATCTTTTCCTTCCCATATCATTTTTGAGTGTTAGATTGTAACACAGACTGTAAGCTCCTTGAGCTCAGGGACTGTCATTTTTCATACTGAAATCTCCAGTATTTACCAATTCCTTGAACATCATAAGTGATTATTGATTGCTTATTAACTGACGAGTTCATAAGAAAATATGAAAATACCGACTGAGAGAACTTTGATTTCATTATGTTGTTTATTAGGATTTGGGATAATATATAAACATGTTTCTTTTTTCTTCTCCACCATGAAAAACTCAACACTGTCCTATTGGACATAATAAATATTAGGTGATGTTGGAGACTAAATTCATTAGAAATTAGTGGAAAACTAGAAATGGAGTTTCCACTTGCAAGATCAAATGTAAAAAGGCAGTGCTTGAAACTAAATTTGGAGCAATACTGAATTCTGAGGTGAGGGGGAGGAAGGATGTGGGAGACAGCTTGTGTTGTGCTTCAGAGAATTAGATTTCACTTATAAGATAAAGTAAGACTCTGCAAGTAAACAAGCCATCTTTGGCCCTTAAGTTGTATCCAAACTATAGCCCAAAGGACTATAAAAACCCTTTATATCCCAATGAAATCATAAAAAGGGGGAAAGGACCCATGTGCAAAAATACTTATACCAAATCATTTTATGGTGGCAAAAAATTGGCAATTGAGGGAATTCCCATCAATTGAGGAATGGTGTGAACAAGATGTGGTATATGAATGGTATGAAATACGACTGTTCTATAAGAAATAACTAGCAAGCAGATTTCAGAAACACCTGGAAAGACTTATATGAATTGATGCTGAGTGAAGTGAGCAGAAGCAGGAGAACATCATACACAATGACAGCAACATTGTACAATGATTAACTATGTTAAACTTAGCTCTTCTTGGTTATACAATGATCCAAGACAATTCCAAAAGACCCATGATAGAAAATGCTATCCACGTCCAGAGAACTATGGAGTCTGAATGCAGATAATAGCATTCTATTTTTTGTTTTTCTTTCTTATGATTTCCCCGCTTTGTTCTGATTTTTCTTTTACTACACAATTAATGTAGAAATATGTTTAACAAGATAGCCCATATATAACCTATATCAGATTGCTTGCTGTCTTGGGGAGGCAAAAGGGGAGGGAAGTAAGGAGAAAAAATTAGAGCTCATAGTCTTATAAAAATGAATCCTGAAACATCATTTTTACATGTATTTAAAAAAATGCTATTTTCACAAAATTAAAAAAAATTAAAAAAAGATTGTTAGTCACCTGGGATCTGGAAGTGAAATTAATGATTCCAAAGTCCAGGGAAATTTGGTTCAGTGATAAGTAGAGATAAACCCCTTTGAACATGGTAATGTGGTGGTGGTAAAAAAAAAAAAGGAGGTACTGAAGAACCAAGAAGTATAATTAAATAAATCTTGTTTATTTTTTCCACAAATTCAATAGAGTGTAAGTTCTCATTTATTATCTTTCTAAACTTCTTAAACCTTACATCACCCTCCTCACCCTCCACCCCAAAATCCGATGATTCTTTGATCTCTTTACTGTTTTTAGTACAAGAAAATTCATTTCTTAATTTGGGGAATTTTTATTAGTTGGCTCCCAATCCTAAAATGTTCTCCTACCTCATCTCTATCTCCTAGGTTCCCTAGATTTCCTTCAAGTCTTAGCTAAGAATTTGACATTTATAAGCTGCCCTTCCCAACCCCCCTTAATTCTTGTGTCTTTTTTTGTTGATTATTTCAGATTTATCCAGTAAGTTGCTTGCTGGGACAGTTATTTGCCTGCTGTTTTCCCCATTTGACTGTGAATTCCTCGAGAACAGGTGCTTTCTTCGATCTTTCTTTATATCCCTAGCACTTAACACAGTGCAAGTACTTGATAAATATTTATTGAGTGACTGACTAAAATACTGAGAAACTTATAGAAGTTTTAGAGCTGGATAGGATATTAGTGACCTTCTACTCCAGGAATCAATTTGGCAGGTCAGTCATCATCCCAGTGTTGTCTTTGCTGCTTTCCTTTTATCCCAACCCGACAACCCAACCAACTCCCAGCAAAGGGGTATGTAATTAATACATCAATAAACAATGAACCAGTCCCTGCCCAGAAGGAGTTTGCATTCTATTAATATTAGTCCACTAACATACATTCTACTATATTAGAATTTCTTTTGTTCAGACAAATATGTAACTAGATTAACAAAATTTTGTGGAGAAATAGATTATAGATGTGGGAAGAGATAAGAATTAGAAATAAACCACAACTTTTGAATCTATGGACAGTTTGCCTCTTGATTTTATAGATATGAAAAATAAAACTCAGAGAGGGAAAATGACCTATCCAAAATACAAGGAGATAACATAGGCCTTTATTGCTGGAAGGGACCTTAAAAGTCACCTAGTCCTATACCCTTATTTTACATATAAAGAAACTGAATCCTCAAAAGGTAAAGTGATTTGCACAAAGTCAAAGAATTAGAATCATTGAATTGTCTAATCCCTATCTGAAAGGGAACCCTCATCATAACATCTTTAATAACTTGCCAGTCAATTTAAAACCAAAGACCTTGAAAGAAAGGTAACATATCTTACATCTTAAGATCACTTTAGGAAAAGTGCAATTGTTAGACATTTTTTTTAATGATATCAAACTTTCATTTGCCTCTTTGCAGTTTTGATCACAAATACCTGCTCTACCCTCTTGAGTTTAACTGAATATTCTAACCTTCTCTTCCATGATACATGAACACTGATGTCTTTTTCCATCTCCTACCCTGAGACTTCTTTTTTTTTTTTTTGGCAAGGCAATAGTGTTAAGTGACTTGCCCAAAGTCATACACCTATTAAGTGTCTGAGGTCTGATTTGAACTCATCTCCTTTCTCCAGGGCAGTGCTCTATTCACTGTTCCACCTAACTGCCCCAAGACTGCTTAATGGAGTAAATGTCCCCAGGTCCTCACCTAATTTTATTGAAGACTTACTGGCCCTTTGCATCATTTTTAATGAATTCTAGAATTTCCACAGGTATTTAAGTTTCCTGACTGATACTTTGAAAAATCTCTTCTTTTTGCTTAAACAGAAACAATATTTTCTGTTCTTTAGTCCTTTAGTCTAAAAGTGCTTTTAAGCATCACATATTCTCCAGTTCGTCCAGTGGTCAAGGATGAACCTCTTCTTGGATTACCAGTTATGAGTTTATCCAAAGCAGCTAGTTGCTCTCTGAAATGGTCTTACTTATTTTAGCTATCAATCACCTATTTTGTTTTATCATTGCCAGGAAAAAAGCAAAAAAGCATTGTTCTTAGAAGAGAAAACAGAAACAAAATGGAACAGAGAAATTCTATTTTTTTCCTTTGTCAATTAACATTGTCCTAGCATTTTCCTCCAAACCAAGGTTTTTTTTTTACCCCAAATCTCCTTCCCATTTTTATTTTAATGCTTCCTTTTCTCCCAGTATAGCAAAAAACAAAAAAAGTTAACATTCTGTAAAATCAAAACAACCCTCCTCAATAGCAGATTTTTTGTTGTACTTCTCTTGTTCTTGCTTATTTTGATTTTTAGTGCTCCTGACCCATTTTTATAAGGCTCATGCCATTCTTTTTGATCCATGGATATGTGAATCCATGATCCATGATCCATGCCTTTGAGTCAATCTTTAAAAAAAACACAACACATAAGTATGCAATAAATGATTGTACCCTTGTTTCCTCTTAATCTGTTCCTTATGGGTTTCTAGTAGTCTGCTCTGACAACCACCCATTTTCCTCCTCATCAAAAAATGCCTTTATTTGTGCTTGTAGAGAACTATGCTAGAAAATGTCTCATAACTCCTGGGCTAATTATCCATGATCTTAAATCATGGGTTCCTGCCTATTACCTAACCCTCTGGCACATTCTCTACCAAATCAGACTGTGCTTGACTCTTCTAAATCACAATTTTAAGAATAAGTGATCATAATCTCACAAAATTCTCATAATTTCTTCCTTTTGGGAAGAATTCCATTGATCATAGAATTTACATTTGTTGATTCTTCTATGGTTTAAAGGATTAATTTATCATTCAGACAAGTTAAGTTATGAGTTATTTTTTCATTTCATCAATATATAGACAGGTTCCAATGGAAGTTGGATAAATGAAGTCTCATTATTGCTATATCATGCTTCTGTCTAGCTTGTGATATGCTCCTTCTTCCTGTTTGGTTATCCCTAAAAAATTCACTGATATTTCTGTGTGGAGAAGGTTACATTAAAAAGTGAGTTTGGACAAATGGAAAAAGAGGCACAAAACTTCACTGAAATAAAACTCCTTAAGCAACTCCAATTACTTCTGTTTCTCCTAAAGCTTTATTCAATTATTCTCCATGTGCTCTTTGTGTCCCTTTTAGGATTCTTGGATTTCCTTAAATGAATATACTTTATTTATTTATTTATTTTTTAATGTTTGTTTTTTAAATGAATATACTTTTTTTTAGATTTTTTTTTTGCAAGGCAAATGAGGTTAAGTGGCTTGCCCAAGGCCACACGGCTAGGTAATTATTAAGTGTCTAAGACCAGATTTGAACCCAGGTACTCCTGACTCCAGGGCCGGTGCTTTATCCATTACACCACCTAGCCACCCCAAATGAATATACTTTTAAAAAATATCTTTGCTATCTTCCCCAATGCCTTTTAACTCTTTTGTTTTTAATTTTCAGTAAATCTATCTCTGGCTTACTTCGCTATAAATGAGACTTTAATTAGGGAAATTTGCTCTAAAAATGTTTCCAATTTCCCATTTCCTTTCCATTTATGGTTTTGTTTGTTCAAAATCTTTTAAATAGAATTATTCACATTGCCTTCTTATCCTCATCACTGTCAATATATCTAGTTTGGTCATAAACTTTTCCTATATCCACAGATGTGCTAGACAATTTCTCCCCATAGTTCCCTAATTTGTCTGTTCCTTTATATTGAAATCATGTAAACATTTTGAATTTACCTTGGTATAAGTGTTGAGATATTGATCTATGCTAGTTTCCAAATTCTTTAGCAATTCTTATAAAATGATGAATTCTTATGCCTAAAGCTTGGATCTTTGGGTTTATCAAGTATTAGATTAGTGTGACAACTTATTTCAAAATATTGTTTACCTAATCTATTCCACTGATCCATCACCACTCATTTTTTTATAAAATAAAAATTATTTTTGAAGATTACCACTTGGTAATAGTATGGGTTAAGATCTGCCACTGTTCTGCTTTCCTTCTTCACTTTTTCCCATTGATTGCCTTGAAGTTCTTTTATGAATTCTAGATGAATGATATTATTTTTCTAGTTCTATCAGATAATTCTTTTTAGTTTGATTGGTATGGGATGGAATAAGTAAATTAATTTAAGTAAAATTATCATTTTTATTATATTGGCTTGGCCTACCTAAAAGTAATGAATTATTTCCTCATTTGTTTAGATTTGTATTTGTGTGAAAAGTGTTTCTTAATTGTGTTCATATAGTTCTTTTGTGTGTCTTGGCAGGAAGACTCCTAAATTTTTTATGCTATATGCACTTATATTAAATGGAATTTGTTTTTCTATCTCCTCCTGTTCGATTTTGTTAGTAATATGTGGAAATGTTAATAATTTATGTGGATTGACTTTATATCTTACAACTTTGCTGCATTTGTTGTTTCAACTAATTTTTCAGTTGATTCTCTAAGATTCAAATCCAGGCCAGAAAAATAATGTCTACATTTCTCCTTAGTTCTTACCACTTGGAAAAACTAAAGACCCCCATAACTAGCTCTGAAAAAAGCAACAAGAAAATCACTAAGTTTGGAACAGTGCCCACTCCAACCCAGGAGCAGGATCCAACATTAACATAAAATTAATAGTAAAGAAATATTCTGAAAAAATAAGCAAATAACAACATAAAAAGAACATGACTACAGAAAGTTATTATGATGACAAGGAATAACAAAATAAAAACCCATAAAAAGATCCCACTATTCCAGGAACAGAGACCAACTTTTAAAATCATTAAATAAAATTGAAAATAACCCAAATAACCCAACGAAACAACCAAGCAAACAAAAAACTCTGACCATAGAAAGCTATTATGGTAATAGGGAAGATCAAAACATGAACTCAGAAGAGCATAACAATGTCAAAACAACTATATCTAAAATGAAGGGCACCTAGGTGGCATAGTGGATAGAGCACTGGCCTTGGATTCAGGACGATGGAAGTTTGAATTCAGTCTTAGACACTTGCCTCTTTCTAGCTGTGTGATCTTGAGCAAGTCATTTAACTCTCATTGCCTTGCATCCAGGGTCATCTCCAGTCATCCTGATCCATATCTGGCCACTGGACCCACATGACTCTGGAGGAGAAAGTGAGGCTGGTGACTTAACACAGCACTCCCTCACTTTGATCTAATTCATGTGCTTGTCATGGCATCACCTCCCTGATGTTGTAGTCCTCTTTGAAAATGAAGGACAAATATAATTATATCCAAAACCTCAAAAAAATGTAAATTGATCTCAGGTCCCTAAAAGAATTCCTAGAAGAGATCAAAAAGGAATTTAAAAAATCAATTAAGGGGTGGCTAGGTGGCACAGTGGATAGAGCACCAGCCCTGGAGTCAGGAGTACCTGGGTTCAAATCTGACCTCAAACACTTAATAATTACCTAGCTGTGTGGCCTTGGGCAAGCTACTTGACCCTATTGCCTAGCAAAAACCTAAAAAAAATTTATCTTGCAGTGGCTAGGTGGCGTAGTGGATAAAGCACCGGCCTTGGAGTCAGGAGTACCTGGGTTCAAATCCAGTCTCAGACACTTAATAATTACCTAGCTGTGTGGCCTTGGGCAAGCCACTTAACCCCATTTGCCTTGCAAAACCCTAAAAAAAAAATCAATTTAGAGAAGTAGAGGAAAAAGTTGTAAAAGAAATGAGTGTGATACAAGAAAATCATGGAAAAAGTCAGTAGCTTGGCAAAGGAAGCAATACTGAAGAAAATAATATTTTATAAAACAGAATAGACCAAATTGTAAATGAGACACAAAAGTCCACGGAAGAGAAGAACTTCTTCAAAAATGGAATTGGCCAAATAGAAAAAATATACTCAAAAATTCACTGAGATTTCTTTGTAGAGAAGGTCTCATTAAAAAGCAAGTTTGGGCAAAGGGAAAAAAGAGGCAGAAAACTTTACTGAAACAAAAACTCCTTAAAAGGTAGAATTGACTGAAAGAAAAAAAAAGTAAAAAACTCACTGAAAAAGCAACAAGCAATTCCATAAAAATTAGAATTGAAGAAATGAAAGTTAATTGTTCCATGAGACAGCAAGAAAAAAAACAAGCACAAAATAATGAAAAATAGGAGAAAATATGAAATATTTCATTGAATAAATAATTGACCTGTAAAGAAGATTCAGGAGAGAGAATTGAAGAACCAAAAGCCATGATCAAAAAAGAATCTAGACATCATCTTTTAAGAAATTATCAGGAAAAACTTTCCTGATATTTTAGAACCAGAGCATAAAATAGAAGTTGAAAGAATTCACCAATCACTACTTGAAAATGGTCCCAATATGAAAATTTCCAGGAATATACCAGGTCAACAAAAAGTAATGCAGACAGTCAAAAGAAACAAGCCAAATATCTTAGTCACAGTCAAGATAACTTAATATTTAGCAGTTACTACATTAAAGGACCAGAGGTCTTATAATATGTTATACCAGAGCAAAGGATTACAACTAAAAATCACCTACCCAGCAAAATTGATTATAATCCATCCAAGGGAAAATGGATATTTAATGAAATAAGAAATTTTCTAGAATTGCTGATAAAAAGACCAGAACTGAATAGAAAATGTGACTTTCAAATACAAGACTCAAGAGAAGTATAAAAAGGTGAATAGGAAAGGGTTTCTATATGGTAAAATATTTTACATTCCTATATGGGAAGATGATACTGTAACTCCTAGGAACTTTCTTATTGTTAGGGCAGTTAGTACTTATATACATAATCAGGGGAAATGGGTATGTTGTGGGATGGTATATCACAAAAAATATTAAAATTAAGGGGTGAGAAAGAGGAATTCACTGGGAGAGGTGGGAAAGGAGAGGTAGAATGGAGTAAATTATCTCATATAAAAGAGACATGAAAGAACTTTTATAATGAAAAGGAAGAAGGGGCTAGCTTCTTGAACTTTACTTGCATATGAATTGACTCAAAGGGAGTAACATACTCATACTTATTCCACAGGGAAGAGAGGAAAAAGATAAGAGAAGGTTAGTAGAGCTGGTAGAAAGAAGGTTGGATTTGGGAAGACAGTGGTCAGAAGCAAACTGCTACTTATTACAAATCCTGTGGTATGGAAGAGGATCACAACAATCAATCAAATGATTAGAGACATGAGTTGCACAAATTATGTTTATTACAATGAGGTGTATGTTGTACAAGGATGCCTATGCATCCTTCTCACTTGCCTTTACCAGAGTCCTCACATCCCAGGACCTGGGACTATTGTGGGTGATCTGGCAGCTGCAGCAGTCTCTTGGCCTTAAATGGTTTCATTTCCTCCTATATCAGAAAGGCACCATGGCAATCTACAATCAGGAAAATACTAACATATGATATCTGGTAATAGAAATGTAATAACTGAAAATATCCAAACCTGCCTCTCAAAGGCTTATTAATCAGTATTACTCTTCCTCTTAGACTTTCCTTGCCTTTCTTTCCTCCCATATCATTGAGGGCAACACAGAACATCACCAACAAATAGTTAACACTAGCATTCGATACCTGGCAACATTAAGCTAGCATCATATATGTGTGTGTGTGTGTGTGTGTGTGTGTGTGTGTATACATATATATTCTGTTTATCTTAATTATTTTAGGTTAAAAATGAAATTACAAGGAGTTAGATTATATATGGAGTTTTCTTCTCTAAGAGTTTTTGTTTTGTTTTATGTTTTGTTCTTTTATCTTGTATCTTTGAAATGAAATTTTAATTTATTTTTCTCTTTATTCAGTTGATGTTTTATTTTTCTAATTACAGTTTAAAATTTTTTCAATATTTATCCACATGCATGCATATTTTTATTGATATTTTATTTTTCCAAATGAAAGTTTTTCAACATTCATATATATATATATATATATATATACATACACACACACACACACACACACACACACACATATATATATATATATATATATATATATATATGTGATTACATAATTTCCTTTCACTCTGTCTTCCCACTCCCCACCCCTAAGTGGCAGTCAGGTGAATACTGTACAAACATATTTTTGATAAACATGTTGACATGAATCATTTTCGGTATGAGTAATTAAGATTAAGGGAAAGAAGTATATGAGAAATTTTTTAAAGAGTGAATTTTCTAAAGAGTGACATGTTGACAGATGAGTCATTTTTGGTATGAGGAATTAAGAACATGGGAAAGAAGTATATGAGAAAAATTTTAAAGTGTTCATCAGATTCTGAAGGATTTTTTGTTTTGTTTTGTTTTGTTTTTCTTCCTCTGGATGGGGATGCATTGTACAGAGCTGGTCTAGTTGTCCTAGCTCAGAACTGCTGAGAGGAGCTGCTTCCATCAAGGTTATTCATCTTACAGTGTTGTTCATAATGGGTAAATTGTTCTCTTGGTTCTGCTCAGCATCAGGTCCCACGAGTCATTCCATTCTTCTCTAGAGTCTGACCATATATGGTTCTTACAGAACAATAATATTCCATAGTATTCATGTACCATAACTTGTTTAGCCATTCCCCAATTGAGGGACATCCCCTCAATTTCCAGTTCTTTGCCAGTAAAAAAGAGCTTCTATGAATATTTTGGAACATGTGGGAACTTTCTCATTTTTTATGATTTCTTCTGGATATAGAGCTAGAATTGGAATTGCTGGGTCAAAGGGCATGATCTATTTTTTTTGCTCTTTGGGCATAATTCCCTATTGCTTTCCAGAATGGTTGGTTCTGTTCACAACTCCACCAGCAATGCATCAATGTCCCAATCCCCCCACAACTTCTCTAACATTGATCATTTTCCCTTTTTGTTATCTCAGCAAATTTGATAGGTATGAGGTGATACCTTCATAGTTGTTTTAATTTACATTTCTCTAATTAATAATGATTTGGAGCATTTTTCATATGATTATATATAGCTTTAATTTCTTCATTTGAAAACTATTCTTATCCTTTTGACCATTTGTCAATTGAGCAATGATTTGGAACCTTATAAATTGTTTGTAATTCTCTATATACTTTAGAAATGAGACCTTTATCAGAACCACTAGTTGTGAAGATTGTTTCCCAGCTTTCTTCTTTCCTTCTAATTTTGGTATCATTGATTTCATTAGTGCAAAAAATTTTAATTTAATATACTTAGAATCATTCATTTTGCAGTTCATAATGCACTCTAATTTTTGTTTGGTCATAGATTTATCCCCCTTTCCATAGATCTGATAGGTAGAATATTCTTGGTCTATGAATTTATCTGTGGTGTTTAGCTCTATGTCTAAATCCTTTACCCATTCTTTACCCTTATTTTGGAAGAGGTTGTGATATGTGGATCTATGCCTAGTTTTTGCTATACTATTTTCCAGTTTTCCCAATAATTTTTGTCAAATAGTGAATTCTTATCCCAGAAGCTTATGTCTTTGGGTTAGTCAAATAGGACATTGCTATAGCCATTTATTGAGGTTCCTTTTGAATCTCTCCTAATTCACTGATCCATTATTCTATTTGTTAACCTGTACCAGGCAGTTTTGATGATTGCCCTTTATAGAATAGTTTTAGATCTGGTAGAGCTGAGCCACCTACTTTTACATTTTTTCCCCATAAATTCCTTTTCTATTCTTTCCCTTTTGTTGCTACAAATGAATTTTTGCACCTATTTTTTTTTCTAGCATAGCTATTTGATAGTTTCATTAGTAAGGCACTGGATAAAGAATGTAATTTGGATAGAATTGTAATTTTTATTATATTAGCTCACCATGAACATTTGACATTTTTCCAGTTATTTAGATTTGACTTAATTTGGGAGAGAAGTGCTTTATAATTATGTTCATACAGTTCCTGGGTTTGGGAGGTAGATTCCCAAGTACTTAATGTTGTCTATAGTTATTTTATTTTATTTTTTTAGGTTTTTTTTTTTTTGCAAGGCAAACGGGGTTAAGTGGCTTGCCCAAGGCCACACGGCTAAGTAATTATTAAGTGTCTGAGACCGGATTTGAACCTAGGTACTCCTGACTCCAGGGCTGGTGCTTTATCCACTACCCCACCTAGCCCCCCCCCCCCCATTTATAGTTATTTTTAATAGAATTTTTCTTTCTACCTTTTACTCTTGGGCTTTGTTGCTGTGATTTTTATGTGTTTATTTTATATCCTGCTACTTTGATGAATTTGTTAATTGTTTCAATGAGTTTTTTAAATGATTTTCTCAGGTTCCTAAGAAGACCATCATATCATCTGCAAAGAGTGAAAGTTTTGCTTCCTTGCTGCCAATTCTAATTCCTTCAATTTTTTCTTCTTTTATTACTACAGCTAGCATTTCTAATACTATAATGAATAAAAATGGTGATAATGGGCATCCTTATTTCACCCTGATTTTATTGGAAATTGAGTTTATTTCCATTACGTATAATATTTGTTGATGGTTTTAGTTAGATACTATTTATTATTTCAAGGAAAACTTCATTTATTCCTAAACTTTCTAGTGTTTTTTTTAATAGGAATGGATGTTGTATTTTATTAAAGGCTTTTTCAGCATTTATTGGGATAATCATATGATTTCTGTTGGTTTTACCTCTGATATGTTTAATTAAACAGACTGTTTCTCTAATGTTGTCCATCTCTGTCTACCTGGTATAAATACCACCTGATCATGGTATATTATCCTAATAATAACTTTCTGTAGTCTCATTGCTAAAATTTTATTTAAGATTTTTGCATCAATATTCATTAGGGAGATTGGTCTATAGTTTTCTTTGTCTGTTTTGGTTTTTCCCAGTTTAGGTATCAGCACCATGTTGATGTCATAAAAGGAATTTGGCAGAACTCCTTCCTCTTCTATTTTTAAAAATAGTTTATGTAGAATTAGAGTTAATTGACCCTTAAATGTTTGGTAGAATTAACTTGTAGGGGCAGCAGTGGATAGAGCACTGGCCCTGGAGTCAGGAATACCTGAGCTCAAATGTGACCTCAGCCACCTAATAATTACCTAGCTATGTGGCCTTGGGCAAGCCACTTAACCCCATTTGCCTTGCAAAAATCCTAACAAAAAAAAAAGAATTCACTTGTAAATCCATCTGGACCTGGAGACTTTTTTCTTAGGGAATTTATTAATAGTTTCTTCCACTTCTTTCCTGAAATGGGATTAAGTAATTTATTTCCTCTTCTGCTAATCTGGGCAGCTTGTATTTTTGTTAATATTTATCCATTTCACTCAGGTTATCCAATTTATTGACATACAGTTCAGTAAAGTAGCTCTGAATTATCCCTTTAATTTCCTACTCATTGGTGGCGAGTTGACCCTTTTCATTTTGGATACTGGTAATTTGGCTATCTTCTTTCTTTTTTAAAATCAGATTAACCATGGGGCGGCTAGGTTGCATAGTGGATAAAGCACTGGCCTTGAAGTCAGGAGTACCTGGGTTCACATCTTGTCTCAGACACTTAATAATTACCTAGCTGTGTGGCCTTGGGCAAGCCACTTAACCCCATCAGCCTTGCAAAAAAACCAAAACAAAACAAAAACCTAAAAAAAAATCAGATTAACTAAGGGTTTGTCTATTTTATTGATTTTTTTCATAAAATCAACTCTTAGTTTTATTGATGAGATCAATGGTTTTCTTGCTTACAATTTTATTAATCTCTCCCTTGATTTTCAGAATTTCTAATTTGATATTGGGGATCTTTAATTAGTTCTTTTTCTAGTTTTTTTAGTTGTATACCCAATTCATTGATCTTCTCTTTCTCTAGTTTATTCATACAGGCATTTAGAGATAGAAAGTTTCCCCTCAAAACTGCCTTGGTTGCATCCTATAAATTTTGGTATGATGTCTCATTAGTATCATTTTCTTGGATATGATTATTGATAATTTCTATTCTTTGCTGTTTGATCTATTATTAAAGATGAAGCTATTTAATTTCCACTTCATTTTTAGTTTGTCTTTCCATGACCCTTTGTTACTTATAATTTTTATTACATCATGTCTGAAAAGTATGTATTTCTTATTTTTGCCTTTCTGCACTTAATTATAAGATTTTTGTGCCCTAGTACATGGTCAATTTTAGTATAGGTACCGTGTACTGCTGAGAAAAAGATATATTCTTTTCTATCCCCATTAAGTTTTCTCTAAAGTTCTATCATATCTAAGTATTCTAAGATTCCATTCACCTTCTTAACTTCTTTCTTGTTTATTTTGTAGTTAGATTTATCTGGTTCTGAGAGAGGGAGATTGAGGTCTCCCATTATTAAAGTTATTCTGTCTATGTCTCCTTGTAATTCACTCAGCTTTTCCTCTAGGAATTTGGATGATATACCACTAGGCGCATACATGTTTAGTAATGATATAGCTTCATTACCAATGATGCCTTTTAAGAAGATGTAGTTTCCTTCCTTATCCCTTTTAATGAGTTTGATTTTTTTGCCTTTACTTTATCTGAGATCAGGATCACTACTCCTGATTTTTTTGCTTTAGCTGAGGCATAATATATTTTATTATAACCTTTTACCTTTACCCTGTATGTATTTCTCTCCTTCAAATGTGTTTCTTGTAAACAACATATTGTAGGATTCTGGTTTTTAATCTATTCTGCTATCTGCTTCTGTTTTATGGGACAATTCATCCCATTCATATTTATAGTTAAGATTACTAGTTCAGTATTTCCCCTCTTTGCTTTCTCCATTTACATTTTTCTCTTTCCTTTTCTCTTATTCCTCCTCACCAAAATTTTACTACCTTTCTCCTTTGACTTTTCTTGTAAAAATTTAACTTTCAGTTATTTTCACTGAAAACTTTGCCTTCTTTCCTTATCTTTCCCTTCTCCAGTACCCCACCCTTCCCTCTAGATTAGGGTAGATTTTTAAATCCAAGTGGGAATGTATCTTATTCCCTCTCTGGGTAAATGTATTGAATAGAATTAACTCAGTATTCACATTCTCTCTTCTTTCCCCCTAAAATGATAAATCTTTGTGCCTCTTCCCTTGGTGTTATTCATAACGCTGGTAATATTAATCAGGTATCATCAATCAGTTTGATTATTTGATTGCTTAATAAGCTCATATTGTTATCAGTGTTTCACCACAGATTGCTTGATTGCTTTGTGAGTAGCATTATCTCAAATTACATCAAATTATAATTATAATCATTTTTTACCTACCCCTTTTTCAAGTGTCATTCAAGTACACACAATCCTTCTTATGAACTAAAGTATAATCCAAAACCATATCATTTCTTGAATTATTTGTGCTCCTTCCCCCCAGGCCTATTTACTCTCCCATTTTACCCTCCCCCCACATAGCCAGGGTCCTCTTGTTAAGTGAATTAAGGGTTAAATCAAATCCTCATCTAATTAACTGCAAGAATCTTCAAGATCTCTAAGTACTGGGAGGCTCTGGAGGTCTCACCTGAGAACTTTATAAGTGATTGTAAATTGCAGAGACACTGTCTCAGGTCCTCACAGTTTACTATGCTCTCATTAGGCAAGGTGCTAAGCATCTTGTGATTAAAGTGAGTCAAAGGATAATGAGACACTTAAGTTTAAAGTTAACACCTCTGCTTTTTTTAGGGCTTTTTGTCTCAAACATAGTGATGTCATCTTGGACCTTTCCAATGAAGAGATAAGACCCAACTATACTCAAATCTTTTAAATCCATTCTGTTCAATTACATTTGGCCCTTAAATTATCCTAAGAGAAGTAAAGTTCTAAAGAATTAGAAGTGTTGTAAGTTCCCTTTTAGGGTTGTATAGAATTTGGTGGTCTTGACCAACATTTGTTTTGTTTTGTTTTGTTTTGTTTTTTCCTTCTCCCTTTTCATTTACCTTTTAATGCAACTCTTGAGTCTTGCATTTGATGATTGAATTCTCTGTTCAGTTCTGGTCTTTGTGTCAGGAAATTCTGTAAGTTCCTTATTTTGTTGAATGTCCACCTTTTCCCCCTGACAGTAAATGCTAAATTTTGCAGGGTAGCACATTCTGGGTTGTAATCCTAGGTCCTTTGCTCTTGATATATTTTATTCCAGGTCTTCCTATCCTTTAATGTTGAGGCTGCTATCTATCTCCAGAGAAAGAGTTTATGGAGTCTGAATGCAAACAGAAGCAAACTTTTTAAAACTTAAAAATTTTTTTTTGTCTGTGTTTTCTTTTACAGCACGACTATTAAGGAAATATATTTTGCATAAATCCAAATGTATAACCTATGTCAAATTATCTGCCTTCTCAACAAAGGGGGAAAGAAAGAAAGGAATAGAGAATCTTAAACTTGGAATTTAAAAAAAATGAATGATACAAATTATTTTACATCTAACTGAGAAAAATATTTAAAAATGTATATCATCATATCACTTGCAAAAGTGAGTTTTATTTCCTCATTGTCTATTCTTATTTTTTCAGAGTTTTGTGTGAATGTATGTATATGTGTATGTAATAATTATAGTTATTATTTATAGTACAAGATTGAAAAGTAATGATGATCATGGACCTTCTTGCTTCACCAATGATTATATTGGGAGGACTTCTAGTTTATCCTCAATACAGATAATGCTCTTGGTTTTATATTCAATACTACTTTTCATTTAAAGAAAAGTTCCATTTATTCCTATGTTTTCTAGGGTATTTAATAGGAGTTGGATTATGTCCAGATATTTTTCTGCACTGATTGATATGTGATTTTTGTTGTCTTTATTATTGAGTTAATTAGTTGAGTTATTATTGAGTTAATGAATAATTTTCTTAATACTGAAGAAATCCTGAATTTCTCATATAAATCCCACCTGGTCATCATATACGGCATTTATGATATATTATCATAATCTCCTTGCTAGTTTTTCATTAAAAAAATTGGTCTATAGTTTCATTTTCTGTTTTTTTTCTTTTCCTGGTTTAGGTATCAAAATAATATTTGTGTCATATATATATATATATGTATATATATATATATATACATATATATATATATGGAATGTAGAAAAACTCTTTGTCTAATTTTTTAAACAGTTTAGTAGTTATTTGCATTAACTATTCTTTAACCATTTAATAGAAATTGCTTATAAATCCATCTTGACATTTTTTTTCCTTCAGGGAACTTATTTATGGATTGTTCAATTTTTTTTTTAAAGATAGGATTATTTAAGTTTTCTATGCTTCAGTTAATCTGGATAATTTACATATTTGTAAATATTCATTCATTTCATTCAGATTGTGAATTTTATTATTTATTTTATTTATGTAATTGGCAAAAAATAATTGCTTTAACTTCATCTTTAGTAGTTTTTTTACTCTTAATCTTTGCTACTAGTAATTTGTTAGTTTTCTTTCTTTATAAAAATCAAATTAACTAGTTTTCCTATAAAACAGTTTCTATTTTGCCTTTGTTACTTCTGTGTCTTGCTCATTTGACGTTTATGCATATGTATATATAACCAGTTTCCTCCATCTCTTGCTTCTTTGATTTTAAAGTCTTTTTTACTTGATTTGCAAGACACCATTTAAATGAATTATAGCTGTAACTCAAAGTATATTTTATGTTTCTTTTTTGTTGATGTAGATTTTTTACTCCCTACTTGAAACCAGGAGCAGGTAATTTTTTTTTCCTGTCAGTGGCCATTTGGATATTTTAAACATCATTTGTGGGCTAATTAATTAACCTCTAAAAAATTTCTAGATTTATTGAATTTTGAGTCCTGCCTGTGACTGCCTTGGCAATGCCAGACCAATACTGCCCACAGACCAGAGGTTCCTCACCCCTGCTCTAAAACTTTGTGAGATATGGAGTTGGGAAGAGTTTGAAAGAAAAGAGGATTCTTGACTTTTGGCTACTATCTTCAAGGAAGAAGATATTTGATTCCAAACTCCCTTCGGGTCACAAGATTCTTTTGGAAGAAAGTTGGTATGCTCTACATTTCAGCTTCTTTCCAGGGTCTTTGTCGCCCTTTGGGAACCCGAAGAAAAGATGGAACCACTTGTCTTCTTTCTTGAAGTTCAAAATCAGAAGTCAGGATTTTTCTTTTCTCTAAAAGAGGGCTCTTGACAATTATGTGCTAATGCAGACTTGAATCATTGAATAATCAATCTCCACTAGTGAAAAAATTTTTATGCAAATGGGCTTTGAGTTGTGGGCTGTACAATCTTTCTGGTTTTTGTTAGGTGAACTCCATCCATGGTTAAGATTCTGTCTTCTGTTTACATTTAACTATAATCTAGAAATCCAAGTCACAATCTGTGCCATTGTCTTCTTATCTAGCTCATTAATCCACAAATGAATATTTCTGTTCTGAATCCACTGCCTTTTATTATTCCCACAATATTCACTAATCTTCTGTTATGTACTTATGCAAATAGTGTGAAAAACTTTAAATGCTTCTAGTAACTTGAGATTTTACTTGATAAATTCAATTATGAATTCACACAACAAACACTTATTTAGAGGCATTGGGTAAATGCTTATGGGTGTTCATATAATAGAATGCCTATTATATGCAAAATATTATCCAAGGGTCTCTGAGGATCAAAAAAAAGCAATGAATAAGATACAATCATTTTTCTCAAGGAAAAGGAACCATGTAATGTTTCCTTTTTTTTTCCAGTTTAACCTGAAATCATATGCAGATATTCAGATAAGATTAAGACAGTAAACACAAAAAAAAAGACATTATCTTT
This sequence comes from Macrotis lagotis, assembly GCF_037893015.1. Lineage (NCBI taxonomy): Eukaryota > Metazoa > Chordata > Mammalia > Peramelemorphia > Peramelidae > Macrotis > Macrotis lagotis. Next base: position 183,286,293 of record NC_133662.1, on the reverse strand, counting down.
CCCCCGTGGTCTTAATTTCTTAGTGTAATGTGTTCATTTTAAATTTTGTTCTAAATATAATTCTAATTTTTTTCAAATAAAGGACTGTTAGATATTTATCTTAGGGTAAGTGTTTGCTTGGTGTCTTGAGAAACCAATCAAATAGTCTTTAAACTAACTAGGAAGGGGAAGGGAGAAAATGGCCTGTTCCTAAGTTAGATACTCTAAAAATTAGTTAGAACATAGGAAAAAGACCTATTGAGACACTTGAAGTGCACAGGCTGTGACAACAGTCTGACAAAGGAGCTGGTAAGCAAAACCCATGACTTTAATTGCCAAAATTCAAAAATTGATAATGACCCTTAGGCTACACGTGTTTTTAAACCCTTTATTATTAATGTGATGGTAGTTACCATTTCCTAACTTATCACAGTAATGTGGATTTATGCTGGAGAAGGAAATGACAAACCACTCCAGTATCTTTGCCAAGAAAATCCTAAATGGGATCACAAAGAATTGGATGCTACTGAAAATTATTGAATAACAATGATGTGAATTATGATACAAACTATTAAAAATCAATTTTGCTATTTTGAGTCAAAGAATTTTAAACACCAAATAAGTTAGCCTATTTCTTTAAGTTTTCTTAAGATTTCACCTTTCCTTTTTTCTTATCTTATTCTTTTGTACCAGCACTAGTCCATTGTGAAATAGAATAGGCCTAATAGAGTTCTAAATCTCTCAAATCCTTACAAATCTCTTCCCTTGTATTAACATTATTATTTTTCATTAAAACAATATCCATAGAGGATTACTATAAAATGCTTCTATATTAACAGGAAAGAGAAGGGAAGGGGAAAAGAAATCTATTCCTCTCCTTTAATAATGCATTTGGAAGATTAATTTGTCATATTATCTTATTTTCAATTTCAGGAGTTGGCACCTTGAAAAAACAGGACACTGAATGTGTAGATGGAGGTGGGGTGGTGAGCAAGAGTGAAAAAAGCATATCAGAAAATGAGAGTGAAAACTGCTTTCATATATTGGTCAACAGCCAATAGATACCAAAGAGAGTGGCTACAGAGAACCATAAAAATATACAGGAGAAAATCAAAGAAAGGAGTTGGCAGAAAAAAAAAATCTAAGCTCTCAAATGTCTATACATATAGGAACAAATATGAGGGAACAGAATTGTTAATACAAGGAGGCATATTTGATTTCAGAATAATCATTAAAAGTTGATGGAATGAAATCATGATTGTAATAATGTTATATCTGATTATACTTTATTGCAAAGAAATATCCATATAAAAGGATGGACTCTACAACATTAGATGACATAATATTATAATGAAATCCAGTTATCAGAGAAAGGAAATATGGTCAAACACATTTTGTTAAAGATCTGAAAGAAAGATGATTTATCCTTGAAATAGCCGAAGATTTCATCGGCAGTAAGAAGTAGATGAATTCTTTAAACAGCACAATCTTGGAAAAAGAGTCATGACATAGTTGTAATATTATTCATTATTTAGCTATCTGCTGAAGTTTACTCTGACAAAAGTAGAGTAGCTAATTTATCCTTTAATTGATGTTAATGATAATTTTATCCTTTTAAAGGCAGAAGAACAAGATATGGGAGAGAATACTATTCTGGGTCTGATTTCACCAACAGATTTCAAGATATGCTTATTTTTATCTTTGGATCAGGTTTTGGATTTCTTTGATATAGAAAACTTCCTTTCAAAACATATCAACATCTCCTCTGAAGATAATGGTCCATGGTCATATGGTGCCTATCAAAGGAAGGACTTGAAGTCAAATTTTCCTGCTTCTAAGGCCAACTGTATTTCTATTATACCACATTTTACCTTAATTAGTATTACTATTCTGGAGATAGTTGTGAATATCTAGAAAAGAAAGCAATGATCACAAAGAACCAAAATGGTATCATCAAGAATATGCCACACTAGACTTTTTTTTCCTATTGACTTATTAAATTGACACATCATGGGGATGCTGGATAATAACATATATATATATATATATATATATATATATATATATATATATATATATATATTTTTTTTTTTTTTAGATTTTTCAGGGCAATGGGGTTAAGTGGCTTGCCCAAGGCCACACAGCTAGATAATTATTAAGTGTGTGAGGTCGGATTTGAACCCAGGTACTCCTGACTCCAAGGCCGGTGCTCTATTCACTGCGCCACCTAGCCGCCCTAACATATATATTTTAACTAAGAATTTGAAATACTACTGCATGTTGTTTTTATGGATATAATACAGAAAAATAGCTCAGATGATAGTGCAATTTAATGGCATCTGAACTGGTTAGTTTGGATAACTTAGATCCACAGATGGTCCAAAGTCAACTTGGAAAGAAGCCCCCCAGTAAACTGCTCCAGCCTTGTGTTGCTTAATATTTTTGTCAATAATTTGAAGAAAAGCAGAACCTATTGCTTGACTCAGTCCAGCTATAATCAAGTTCTCAGGAGAACACTGAAGAGGCAGGAGACAAAGCTGATAAATTCTCAGTTTATTTCACAGAAATTCAAGAGTTTAAATATTTAAATCCCTTAGTCCCTGGTTTACTCCCAAGTCTCAGTATTCTCCAATTAGTCAAGCAAACAATGCCTCTGTCCTCTTGAACTGCAGGTGATAAAGTTTACTTCCTCAGGGTAGCACTCACATATAATGCCTCTATCACCAGCCTAGTGTTTATACACAATGCTCCAGAAGTGCTGAAACCTAAGGAACAGATAAGAAGATCCTGAGAGCCAACCCAATTGAATAGGCTATTGATGCATGGGGGCAAGAGGACCTATAAGTCATTACTAGTCCTGCAATAACCTTCCTGTGACCCTCAACAGTCTCTTACAATTCATAATGAAATTCAATGACCTTCTGCTCATAGTTTTCAGGAATCTTTTGAGTAAGTCTAGTATATGGACTCATGCTCAGTCCATTCTGTTTCATGAACCTGAAGCACCAATTGCATCCTCCTTGGAAATCAGCCACTTCTTTTTCATCAGAAATCCTCCTTGCCTACATCTTTGTGGACACAAATTCCAATTGCCTTTGTTCTTTGATCCATCTCTTCAATTCCCTTTCTAACTCAGGCCATTTGGCTGATTTGCCTCTTATGGCCTTCTGACATGGTATATTCAGTAGGGTTTCTTCTTCCTGTAGTCAGTCTCAGATTGTTTTCTCAGTTGGAAGAAGACCAAACTGACCTTCAGCATAATTTCCATTCACTTTTGCAAACTGGATCACTTTGAACTTGAATTCAACGCTGGATGAAAATCTTTTCTGAGCAAAACATCACCTAATATACTGGTAACAAATGAGCAACAATGAGAGCAAAGACAAAAAGTTCGATAAAGAAGGAAATGCCAGTAAAAAATCTACAACCACTTTATAAGACTCCCAGTTTTTAAATTTTTCGAGAAAAGGGTGCATTTATACATTAGGAAATGTGTGGGATAAAGTTTTGAGATTTCTTCAGTAAAATATTATAGTTTGAATTTGATTAACTATGTGCCCCTCCTCCCTTGACAAAGCAAACTTCTGGAATATTGTTGAAGAGTCAACTGACTTCATTTTATCTGTTGATGTTTGGAGAATCATTCAATTCCTGGGACTAAAGAGATAATCTGGTTTCGTTTGAATTTTCTTTTCTTTTCCCTAGATTAGTTTGATTTGTTTGAATTCTATGCCTCATTCCCTAGGGTAGTTTTTGTGTTTAGATTGTAAAACCACATTCCTCATTAATGAGGGTGGGTCAGTTGGGGGGGGTGAGTTAGGATAAATGTGATTCTTGGGCCTTTTGCTTTTGCCTCAATCTCTCTAATTGATTGCGACCCGTTTCTTGAGAAATGAATAAAGCCTTCTCTTCATACCTTGAGAGATCTCTGAAATTTATTTAAGTGGCATTTGTCCCACACAGAAATATAGGAAGAGAAGGGAATAGTGCTTTTCTATATTGCCTATCCAAATATTAGGCATTGTACTAAGCTCTTTAACAAATATTAATTCATTTGATCCATACAAGAATTTTATGAGGAGTTGCTATAATTATCCTCTGGATAGGAAACAGATAATTAGAAGTTAAGTGACTTGCTCAGGGTCATACAAGTAAGCTTCTGAGGTCTTTCTGACTCCTGCAACAATAGCCATCTCAGTCAAAAAACACTAGATAGCAGAATCAGATTTTAAAAAGATCCTGACAGACTAAAACTGGGCTAGATTGAATAAGGTTAAAAAAACCAGCAAAACACAAATAAAGTAAGGAAAGAAGAAAGGAAGAAGGAAAAGAAACAATAAGAATGACAGAAAATTTATATTAGGAAGGAAATAAGAAAGGAATTAAAACAAAGCTACAACTTGAATGTTACCTATATATGTTGGGTTATTTTCTATACTTAAGTAGAATACTCATAATGATATGAATGTGTTTTCTATAAATGTCCTCATCTTTGAAGTCCAACATAACCAAACAAATTAGTCTGAATTCAAATTATGATTTTTTTTCTCTTGAACATTTTCTTTTAAGTGTGCAGAAAGACTAGACTGAGCTTTGCATCTATGGCTAGTTCTGCCCTGAACAGGAGTCTGTTCTAAATAGAACTATTCAGAGAAATCATGAATATAGTACAATTACATCTGATGGGCTAAAGGGCCATTACAGTAAAATGAGATTAGTGATTGTATAAGATTATGTTTAGTCTTCAGGCTTTAAGCAGCTTACACAGCAGCAGATATCTGTGTAAATATTATTAACTTAAGCTAATTAGGATGTCTCTAAACCTGAAAATCTGAGATGAGAGGGTATTCACTAGTTGACTGAGTTACAAAGCAGCTTAAACCTGCCTGTAGCTAACTCTTGTTTGAATTCTCATTTAAAAGGGTTAGCAGAAGCATTCCTGGTGGTAGTTGCAGCTGGGACAGGAACATTTCTGTCCTCTTTAATACATGCTAAAGAAAGAAAGGACATAACTGTTCAGATATTTGGAAGTTACATAGTGAAATAACCACTGAAAGAAATGGGAGGAGCATGAAAGGATTTACAACATTTTTGTGTCTATGTTTCATTTTAGATGCAACACGTGTATATATTGCTATACACATATACTTACATATTCTGTCAATCCAAATAAATTAATAACCTTTTACAACCAGTAGCTATGTCTCATATCTTCTTGAGGTTATATGTGGGAGGAGTAGAGACAGGGACTGCAACCATGATTTTATCTGTATAGAAATTTCCACGGTAAGGAAACTCCCTTGAATGTAGCTTCTTCTCTACAATATATATATATATTCTCATAGAGTTACCTAGAACAAAGTGTGGTTCAGTTACTTATTCAGAGTTAACCAACTGTTTTATATATCAGAGGTTGAATTTGAATTCAAGTCTTTCTAGCTTTGAGGCTTATTACCTGTCCTCTATACCATTTAGTATGTGGGAAACTGGCAATAAATGTTGTGGTCTCCTTTGTATCAAATATTAAAGGAAAACATTCTGACTTCTGTTGTTTGCACTCTCCATTTTTTTTAACATACCTAGTTTGATAATCAAAATAATGTGAGAAAGGAGGCAATGAGATCAGCTTACCTCTGTCAGTCATTCCCAGTCACTGAAATCACTTTAGGATGAAGATCTTACCTAAAGTTACACTGAAGTAGAGTAAATTATCTTGCTTAAAACTTAGAGCTTTTGCAATGAATTTTTTCCCCAACTATTGTAATTAAGTCAATTTCAAGGATTGCTATTGTTACTTGAACTTTTTCTTGACTTGCTTGTGAATTGGATTTAAGTGAGGCAGAATAACACAAAATTTGCAGTCTGTCTCACTTTCAGGCTCATTGAGGTTCAATAGCAAGATAAAGTCAAAACAATTCATGATGACCAGAGATGCAGCTGATGACCCTGAAATCTTCATTATCTCACCAAACACTTAAGTTCTCCTTAGCACCTGTTTCAACTACTTTCATCACTTTCTCAACTACCCACTTCGCCAGAGTCTTCACATTCATGGGGTAAGGATGTCCTAGTTCATGACAGATTTGAGGTGTGTCAGCTACCTTTAACCTGGTTTATAATCTCTTTGTTGAGATGGTTTTACTGTGGTGTCCACTGTACATCCTATATGTTCTTGGAGCTACAGGTGAAAGTTGGTGAAAGATAACCAGAATTTTACCTCAGTTTACTGAAATTTGGAGGTTGCTGACAGTTCTTATACTGCCTCAGAAGGCAGAACTAAATTACCATAGAGTAGCAAGAATAATTGGTTTACAAAGGAATAATTCAAGGAAGAAGTTACCAGGTGATTTTCTTCTCTGTAACTCCTCTTCCTCACTCAAATCCAACTCTTGTGTTTGTTGTGGCATAACTTCCCTGAGGTCATGGTCTTCTTTGAGAACAAAGGACAAAAAAAATCATCATCATCTCTGTAACTCCCAAATGATATTGATAGCCAAATATTAGTGGTATCCTTCCTCAAAGAGTTTACATTCCAGGGGGGAACTAGGTGGCACAGTAGATAAAGTACCGGCCCTGGAGATAGGAGTACCTGAGTTCAAATGCTGCCTCAGATACTTAATAATTACCTAGCTGTGTGGCCTTGGGCAAGCCACTTAACCCCATTTGCCTTGCAAAAACCTAAAAATAAAAAGACTAGGTCTCCTAACCATATCTGGATTAAGGCAAATGTCCTATTTTTCCTCCAATTATTTGTGGTATACTCTTTCATGTTCAGATCCCATATCCTTTTTGAATTTATCATGCAATTTGTTGTAAGGGTTAGTCTAAGTTTAATTTTTAACCAAATTTCTGTTTGTCCCAGAAATTATTTTTTAAACAGTAAACTCTTCCCTAAATAATTTATGCTTTCAGATTACTCAAATGCTAATATTGTTATTTGTTACATCTAATTCTCCCTTTTTTAATCTATCCCTCTAATTCTTTTTTTCTATTTTTTTAACCAATATTCAATTGATGGCTGATGCTTTATAATACAAAGTGCCCCCCAAAAGTCTTAGTATGGATTTCAGCTTTAATAATTTTAGAAGTATAAATACTACAAACTGAAATTTTTTGAAAGGTTAGTATTTTCATTTTAAAAAATTGATATCTTGTATTAGAATTCAATATAACCATTGTTGTGTTTTATATATATATATATATATATATGTATATATATGTATTGCTCTAATTGATTTTTTAAAAAATTTTATACATTTAAGGCAATGGGATTGAGTGACTTCCCCAAGGTCACATTGCTAGGCAGTTATTATTAATGTCTGAGGCTACATTTGAATTCAGGACCTCCTAGGTCCTGATAGGGCTGGTGCTCTATCCACTGTGTCATCTAGCACCCCTCTAGTTGATTTTTAAAAATTTTAAACACTTTGTAAAAATTTTAATCAGCTTCACAGTGACTGAAAGGATTACATTTTTAATTCTATCATTAAAATCATCCAAAGAATGAGGTTTTGATATGTATACAAAACTTTTTAAGTTTTCACAACAAAGAAAACTTTGATAATTGTGGACTTGAATTGGGGTTTATATAAGAGAGTTGGCTATTCAACATTTTCATCTTCAATCAATTCAAAAAAATTTAAATAACAAATTTGTTATTTAGCATTACAAATATGAGTAACAATTAAATAAAAATCCTTTCAAATGTTTTTTTAAAAATAGTTTATAGCATTTATGCTTCTGCAGTAATTAAAACATGACTAAGCACTGAGACTTTGGAGATATTCTGTATAGTTTTGGATTTGGATGTGCTACTACTTCTTTATTATAACACCTCCAATGATTCTCTTGATATTCTATCATGAGTGTCCAACCGTTTAGCTCTTCTGGCTATACTGCCCAATAGAAACTTGTCAATGGTTGCATATAGAATTTAATAGTTCTTACAATGTAATCCATATTACCAATAAGAATAATGAAATGTAATAATGGCACAAAAATGGGCTTTAGAGACACAGGTGACCCTTGGACCATGGGTTGGATACAACAGTTCTAGATCTTTTCTTTCTCCAAGTGAATTTTGTTTGTTGTATTGTATCTCCATTAAAATTGCCAATTAACTTTTGTAGCATTGTCACTTTTATTATATTGTCATGATTCAGAACATAATTCTCTAACCACTTAAGCTGTTCTTTCTTTAAGGGGCACATTATAACTGACTCTACACAGATATTTTATGCTTTTTGTAGTTATATTGAATGTCATTTTGTTTGCTATTCCTGCTTCTTGGGTTTCATAGTTATATATAAATGCTTTTAAGTTTTTTTATGGTTTTATTTTATGTCTTGCTACTTTGTGGAAGCCAGCAGTTGTTTCAATCAGTTTACTTTATGTTTCCCTAGAACTTTGTCATGTCTTCATCAAATAGTGATTCCTTGCCTAACTATATTATTAGCATTTGGAGAACTGTGCTGAATAATAATTGGGGAGAGAGTGCATTCTTGCTTTACCCTTGTATTTATTGGGAAAGGTTCCAGAGTATTCTATTAGGTATGCTGTTTGTTTTGTATTAGATTTCTTAATATTAAAAGATCCTTCTAAAATTTGGAGGATTTTTAAAAGTATAAATAATTGTTGTTATAAATAACTTTGTGAAAAACTTTTTATCTATCTATTGAAATAATAGTAGAATTTTGAATGACTTTGTTTTTAATGTGACTGTTGATTGTTTTCCTAATGTTGAACCATCCTTGCATTCCTGGTATAAATCTAACTTGGTCATAACAAATTTGCATTTATTCATTTATTGCAGTTTGTTTGACATAATTTTATTTAAAATTTTGAATTAATATTCATTAATGGTATTGTTCTATAGTTTTTGATTTATCCTGTACTGTTTATGTTTTGGGATTATATTCATCTTATAAAAGGTTTTTTTTAAAACAACAGTGATTTCTCCTAGTTTTTGAGAATAATTTTGGAACACTTTTTAAAGTTTGACAACATTTTTCTATAAATTATAACAAAATGTTTCTCTCCCACTAGCCCCTCTATAATAGTTTTTTAAATTAAAAATCAAATTTAACATTGTTTTAAAATGACATTAATTTATAAAGTTGAGTTTTAAATGTTCTCCATTTCCCTTTCCTCTATCACCAATGCATTAAGAAGGCAAGCAATGATATAAATTATACATGTGAAGTCATGAAAAGTATTTTCATATTACCCATATTTCAAAAGAAAACAATAAAAAATAAAAAAAATAAAGTAAAAAAAGCTTCAGTCTCAGAGTCTAATAGTTTTCTCTCTAAAGAGGGAGATTTTTTTTCCAATCAAGGGACGTTTGGAATTATATTGGATCATAGTGCCAAATCTATCGCAATTGATCATTACAATATTATTGCAACATACAATGTTTATACCATCATAATTATATACCACAACTTGCTTAGCCACTCTTGAACTGATAGGCATCCTTTCAATTTCTTATTCTTTGGCACCATAGAATGAGCTACTAGTATTTTTGTACAAATGGATCAAATGGTATGCACAGTTTCACAGCACCTTGGACCTAGCCCAAACTTATTCTCCAGAATGATTGAACTAATTTATAACTCTACCAACAGTACACTGTCTCAATTTTTCCATAACCCACACAGGATTTGTCATTTCCCTTTTCTGTCTTCTTCCTCAATCTGATAAGTATGAGGTAGTATCTCAGAGTTGTTTAAATTTGTATTTCTCTAATAAGTAGGGATTAGAGCATTTTTTTTGGATTGTTGATAACTTTGATTTATTTATCTGAAATCTGCCTGTTTAAATCCTATGATCAATTGTCTATTGGGGAATGACTCAAATTTCTATAAATTTGGTTCAGTTCCATAAAAATTTGAGAAATGAGAATTTTATTATAAAAACTTGTGATAATTTCCCATCACTCCCCCTTCCCTTAGTTTCTTGTTTTTCCTTTTGCCTGCATCAGTTTGTGCAAAATCTTTTTAATAAGGTGTAATCAAAATTATTCACTTTATCTCTCTAACCATTGTATTCCTCCCTGTATCTTTTTTTTGGTCATAAATCTTCCATTATTCATAGAAATGCATTTTTTATACTCCCTAATTTACTTATGATTTCACCCTTTATGTACCAACTGGTTAGTATTGTAATTTTAGTATTTTGGTTTGGCCTACTTATGAACAATGAATATTTCTAATTGTTTAGATCTCTCTTTATATGCATGAAAAATGTTTTGTAATTGTGTTCATAAAGTGTCTGGGTTTGTCTTGGCAGACAGACTTTGATATTATTTGCAGATATTTTAAATGGAATTTTACTATCTATCTACACCTGCTAAGTTCTGTTACTTGCATAAAGAAATGCTGGTGATGTCTATGGGATTATTTTATATCCAGCAACTTTGCTTAAGTTTTTCATTGTTTCAACTATTTTTTTACTTGATTCTCTAGTGTTCTCTAAGTCTACCATCATGTCATCTGCAAAGAGTGATAGTTTTATTTTCTCATTGTTTATTTTTATTCTTTCTTTTTTCTTGTTGTATGGCTATAGCTAACATTACTAAGACAATATTTAATAATAGTGATGATAATAGATATCCTTTTTTCAGCCATGATCTTATTGGGAAATCTTCATCCACATTACAAATAATTCTTGATTGTGTGGTGTTTTTTTTAAACTTTTTTCTTTTTCAGAATTTAATATTTTATTTCCTCTAAATATTTGTAAAAAAACAACTTTTAACATTTATTTCTTGAAACTTTGAGTTCCAAATTCTCTTCCTCACTCCTCCTCCTCTTCCATCATTGAGAGGGTAGATAATTTGACATAGGTTTTATAATACGAAGTCATGCAAAACCTATTTCCATAGTAGTCCTATTGTAAAACAAAACACAGATCAAAATACAAACAAAGAAATAGATAAATAATTTTTTAGAAGCATGCTTCAATCTGCACACAATAGTCATCAGTTTTATCTCTGGATGTGGATAGAATTTTCTATCACGATTCTTTTGGAATTGTTTTGGATCATTGTATTATTGAGAACAGCAGTTGATCATTACACAATACTGTTGTTATTGTATAGGTTATTCTCCTAGTTCTACTTAGTTCACTTTGTATCAGTTCTTGTAAATCAAGGTTTTTCTAAGAGAATCCTGCTTATCATTTCTTATGCCATAGTAGCATTCCATCACAATCATGTATAACTCTTTCATCCAAAACCCAATTGATGATTATCTCTTCAATTTCTGATTTTTTGGCCACCACAGAAAGAACTGCTATGCATATTTTGCTATATGTAAGTCGTTTTCTTTTCTGTTTTTCTTTTCTGCTTTTATTTCTTCTAGCCTTTTGAATATACTTTGAATATACTTTTGGAATTCAGTACTGGTTTTGCTAAGTCATGGGTTATGCATGGTTTTGTAGCCCTTTGGGCATAGTTCCAAATTGCTTTATAGAATGATTGAATCACTTCACAATTCAGGCAAATGGAGTATTAGTCTCTCAATTTTCTATATCCTTTATAACATTTACCATCTCCTTTTCTGTTAGATTAGACAATCTGATAGATATGGAGTGATACCACAGAGTTGTTTTAATTTGTGTTTCTCTAACTTACACTGATTTAGAGCATGTTTGCATATGACTATAGATAGATTTTAATACTTTGTCTGAAAATTGCCTGTTCATTTCATTTTACAATTTATCCATTGGGGAATGGATCTTATTTTTATAAAATTGACAGAATTATATATATATTTGAGAAATGAAGCCTTTATCACAGATACTTTCTGTAAAATGTTTTGAAAGTTTACTGCATATTTTCCTCCTTTTTCCAACACCCCTCACCTCACTTATCCTACTCTCTCTTTTCTTTCACCCTGTCCATTATCAAAAGTGTTTTGCTTCTGACTACTGCCTCCCCCAATCTACTCTCTCTTCTTTCAATCCCATCACTTCTCTTATCCCCATACCCTCCTACTTCCTTGTATGGTAAGATAGATTTCTATATGTGACTGAGAGTTTATGTTACTCCCTCTGTGAGCCAATTCCAAGAAGAGCAAGATTTCCTCCTCAATTCCCCTCATCTTTACTTCCACAGTACATGCCTTCATGCCTCTTTCATGTGAGATAATGTATCATATTCTTCCATCTCCCATCCTCATTCTTTTTTCTCACTTTTAAATTTAATTTGTTAGATATCATTCTATCATATTTAAATCATACCCATGCCCTTTGTCTATTTCTTCTAACTGCCCTAACAATGAGAAAGTTCTTAGGAGTTATAAGTGTTATTTTACCAATAGCAATGTAAACAATTTGCTCTTGTTTATTTACCTATGATTTCTCTTTCCTGTTTACGTTTTATACTTCTCTTGAGCTTGTATTTTGATTCAGATTTTCTAGTGTGCTCTGATCTTTCCATCTGGAGGGCTTAAACATTTTCTATTTCACTGAATGTCAATTTTCCCCCTGAAATTTTGCTGAGTTGATCATTCTTGTTTGTAATCTTAAGTCTTTTGCCCATCAAGAACATGAATCAAGTTCTCCACTTGTGTAATCCTGATTAATAGTGGCTCCATGATATTTAAAGTATTTCTGACTGCTTATAGTATTTTTCTCCTTGACCTTAAAACTCTAGAATTTGGTTGTAATATTTAAATTTTTCCATACTTAATAGGGAAATCGTTTTATAGATTTCTTTCTCTGTTTTTACTCTTTCTGGTTTAGGTAGCTAGGTGATACATTAGATAGAGCATCAGTCCTAGAGTCAGAAGGACCCGAGTTCAAATTTGATCTCAGACCCTTGACACTTACTAGCTATCTGACCTTGGGCAAGTCACTTAACCCTGATTGCTGTGTATTCAGGATCATCTCCAGTCATCCTGATTCTTATCTGACCCCTAGACCCAGATGGCTCTGGAGGAAAAAAGTGAGTCTGGTGACTTAGAATGGCACCCAATTCACTTGCTTGGCATGGCATCACCTTTCTGATGACATGGTCTTCAAAGAATGAAGGATGAAAATAGCAGCAGCAGCAGCAGCAGCCACAGCAGTGCAGTTGTAGTTGTGTTCTCTTCCACATGAGGAATCAAATCTTCATCTGTGTGGTTACTGAAACCTTGCAAGATATCTTGGGGTTAATGAACTATATTTTTATGCTCTTCCCTACTTATTTATTCTATCATTAAAACAAAATCTGAGTAGTTTAATTTATGATTTCTTGAACTATTATACTAGAAAACCAGGCCTTGATAAAACCCATTGGAAATCAAATGGAACTATTTGACCTTTCTATAAATCCAAATCTCTCTGGCTCTCACAAATTAGTCAACAATAGGTTCTAGTTTAAGTCTCTCTATTTGGATTTTACTGACTCAGAGTGAATGTAAATGAAAGTAGGTTTGGTCTTGTTAGAAATCTCAAGGATCTGACACTCCCCATTTGAGTTTTTTTTAATTTAATAAGGCAAACTAGGCCATCTTTTGCCTCATTTCTTACCTAGTCCTAAATCACTGAATGAGTGTTACCAGTGGTGAGAGTCAAATAAATTAATAATCAGTTCTCTGCCTTAATGATCATTTTAAATATACAAAAAGATATTCCAAAAGGTTGTTTAATATTTTTTGCATTCAATACTCAAATGAGAACAATAAAAAACCACAAAACCAGATTATATTATATTACTCACAGTATGCAAGCATATCCTTATGGAGTAAAAACAGCCATGTGACCACAGCAGTAAATGATGGAACATATGCAGAATCAAAACTCATTCTACCCATTCTAGTTCTTTTTTTTCTTCTACTTCCATGACTTTTGAAAAAGAAAATAAGATAACCCTTGAAATCTTTATTTCTTTTTGTTCATTGTGTCCCAGCTTCCTATTGGTTTCACCATTCAGGGTATAACAGCATCTTCATAATACCATGGGAGAATTTGGGGCACAATATAAAGCAGAAACAAATGAAAACTTGTCACCCTCTGGTAGTTTGGCACTTTTTCTCTTTACATTATGTATTTGTTTACTGAAGTAACAAAAATGAGGGAATTAAGATGCAGTATTTCATCAAAGGTATAATGAGTTTTATGAAATGAATAAATAAATATAACAATCACAGTTCCTTCAATTTTTTTTCACCTATGGGCAGAATGAACATTACTATGAGTGCTTAGAAAGCACTGTTGTGCAAATGAACATTAAGAAAGAGTAAGGATTATAAATTTGTGATAACCACATTGAGTAGCTGACAAACTACCCACCTTAGAGAGAAACCTGATTTTAAGTGCCATTTTAGCAACTAGTTTGCCAAATTCAACCTAAAGTTAGGTATTGGTTCTGCCAAACTGGTGGGAACCAACTGAATCCCAGCACTGGGTGTTATCTCAGACAAACTGAGAATTGGGGAAGATGTTAATTTAAAAAGATCAAGGTCTCCCATTGCATCTGGGGCCATTTACCTGTCATCCTAATCTATATTTTGCTATTGGGCTCAGATGACCCTCTAGGAGAGAAGTGAGTCTGATGACTTTGCACAGCTACTTAAATCTAATTCACTTTCAGGTCAACAATCACTCTCCTTATGTCATAGGTTCTCTTGGGGAATGAATGACAAACAAGGGCATTCAGTTTTATTTAGTTTGAGACGGGAAAGTTGAGGGCCCCCCATTAATATAGTTTTAATGTAATTTTGTAATTCATTTAATTCTTCCTTTAAGAATTTGGAAGTCTTGCCTCTTAGTATATATATATATATATATATATAATTAGTACTGATATTACTTGACAATCTATGATGCCCTTTTAGAAAGATTGCTCAATGTATTATTTTTAATTGCCTACTTTTGTTTTTGCTTTGTCTGAGATCATAATTGCTCCCCGTATTTCTTTAAAATTTCAGTTGAAGCATAAAAAGATTATTTTACAATCACTTATTTTTTAATTCTGTATGTGTTTCCCTTTTTTCATTGTGTTTTTTGTAAATAACATATTTTTGGATTCTGGTTTCTAATCCTTTCTGCTATCTGCTTCCATTTATGATTGATAACTCTTCATTTCCCTCTATCTTATTTTCTTCTGTTTATCCTCTCTCTCTTTTTAATCTCTTCACCTCTCAAAAGTGTATTGTTTCTGACCTCTGCCTCCCTTAATCTACCCTCTCCTTCATTACCCTACCTCTCTAGTCTCTTATCTCCTTCCCCTCCTACTTCATAGTTGTGTCATTTATTGTTTGTTCTTGTTCCTGAAGAAGACAATGGCATTTAAGTGAAGAAGGGCTTTGCAAAGTCCTTAGTCTCATTTTCTCTCCGGAATCCATCTGAATTCAGTGGCAGATTTGCATCAGAACAATTGGACATGGCCCTAGATGAAGAGGGAGTACTTGTCTTTTTTTAAGCTAAGGTCTTTAACAGGCCACAGTTTGACATTCATTGATTAAGTTTAGGTAAGAAAGTGATGAGACAAGGACCACTTTTAACTGGTCAAAAAAAAATCAAATGGGGGGGGGAAAGAGACCTTCAGTGTTACTGGTCCAGACAGAACAGTTGCTGTTTATATTCATTCAGAAAAGGAAAGAAAAGGGGAAAATAAAAGAGAAAAAAAAGGAAAGGAGAAAGAAAAAGAAAAAAGAAAAGGGCTGATTTAAGACCACTCTTATAGTTTCTGCATAGTTCACTCTTTTTTTTCTGAGATTGTAAGATCTATTAAGACCTTTTTTGATCTCTTCTTGGTGGTTTCAGTAGTTCACTTTTCAGAATGTAATACTTTTTTTTAAGGTTTTTTTGCAAGGCAAATAGGGTTAAGTGGCTTGCCCAAGGCCACACAGCTAAGTAATTATTAAGTGTCTGAGATCAGATTTGAACCCAGGTACTCCTGACTCCAGGGCCAGTGCTTTATCCACTACCCCACCTAGCCGCCCCCAATACTTTATTTCTTTTGTATTTTCAATTGTTATCATGCTATGCATTAAAAGACTGATATGTATTTATATTTTCTTCTGGTTTTATTATTCATTTGCTATTTCATGTTTTTATTTTCTGTCTTCTTTTTAATTATGTTAGCTAAAGCTTTATCAATTTTCCATTGTTTTCAAAGAACCAGCTTTTAGTTATATCATTTATGTAATCCTTTTGATTTCTAGTTTATCTGTTTATCCTCTCATTTTTTTTTTTAGGTTTTTTGCAAGGCAAATGGGGTTAAGTGGCTTGCCCAAGGCCACACAGCTAGGTAATTACTAAGTGTCTGAGATCAGATTTGAACCCAGGTACTCCTGACTCCAAGGCCAGTGCTTTATCCACTATACCACCTAGCTGCCCCTCCTCTCATTTTCAATATACTTTCTTTTGTGCTATTCAAAAATTTATTTGTGTGCTTTCTAATTTTTTCAAAATGCATATTCAGTAAATTATTTTTCCTTTCCATTTTATTAATATATGCCTTGCAAATAAAAATTTCTGTCTGAAACCTTTTTTTTAGTTGCACCTCAGAAATTTTGGTATTTTTTAAATTATCATTTTCTTTCACATAATTGTTAATTATTTCTTTGATTTGTTCCTTGGTATACTCATTATTTAGACTTTCCTACTTAAGTCTTGATTTGGATCTGAATTTTTTGTTTGTGCTCCTTGAACTGATACCCATTTTTACTGCAATATGATCTGTAACGTGTATTTTTACTATTTTTGGTTTTTCACATTTATCTGCAAAATTTTTGTGCTCTAATGCATGGTCTATTTTTGTGAAAGATCCTTTTGATTCTGATGAATATATGCTACTTAGCAGTCCCATTTAGATGATGCCGTAAGTACCTCTTAACTTCCCCTGAGTTTCCTTCATTTCTATATTTATAATTTCTTTTGTTTAATATTCCTGTTATACTCTTCAAATCTGAGAGAGGGATCAACTCTTTCTTATTACACTTTAGAATTTTCTATTAGGAAGTTAGCAATGAAGTAATGAAGAATGAAATTCCAAATAAAAATGAAGTACACAAATAGGAAATTAATTGGAACAGATTAGCCAAGTCAGAATCAGAAAAAAAGTGGTACTTATTTAGTTTTCAATGAACACTAAACTTAAGCTGCTCAGAAAAGAACTTCATATTTGATTTAAAAAAAAAAGCTTGTGAGAAAACTCAAAAGATTGCAAAAATAAGGTAGACTTAGACAAACATCCTCCCTATATTTCACATTAAATTCAAAAAAAGATGTGACCTTAACATTAAAGATCATGCAGAGCAGGGAAACTGCACACAGAACTGCTCTCCATTACTTTTTGGTCATTCTCTTTGGGGCAATAGAAAGCACAGTATATAGAATGCCATTCATGACCATTGAACTCTGTCTTAGTCACTAATTGGAGACTGCCCCTCTGGCCTTAGAAAATACTTATAGCCAGGTGATAAATCACTCTTCAAGATGTTTGAGTGGACTTCCACCCAGGCAGAGCTCTCTTTCTCTTTGACTCCCTTCTAGGCTCCCTTTTTCTTTTCTCTCTCTCTAAGCCAGCCTCAAGTGATCTGGTCCATGCTTTGGGAATAATATGGATCCAGATCCATGTGGTTTTTTTTTCCTTTTTCCTTTTAAGCACATTAGCCTTAAACTCAATTTCTGCTAATCGCCCTGTCCTTTAAGATATTCACTATCTTGATACTTCTCCTAACCTGTGAACTTTTTGTAGTAACATAAACTTTCTGTAATAACCTTTTAACTTTTGTTGTAACCTATGAATTAAAATTTAAGCATTTTTTACCTTCCTGAGGCAGAGATTGATGAATTCTTCACCAAAAAAACTAACCCCCCCATAGATCGAACTGTAAGCCCCCTTTCCCTGAAGTCCATTTCCTCCCTTCTTCAATGCCATTAAAAATTAGAAAAAAAGCAAAGTGTATATCTCCTGCTGCTATGCTTATGAAATATATTCTTAATCAAAGAAATAATTAGACAAAATTATAAATGATAAAATAGCTTTTATCATGTGGAATTGAAAGGTATTTGCACTAAAGATGTGAATTTAGGCAAGATCAAAAGGAAAAAAGAAAAAATATACATAGTTTCTCAGATAAAACTCTCATATAGTTAATATATAAAGAATTTAGTAGAATGTATAGGAATATGAATCATTCCCCAATTGATAAATTATCAAAGGATATGTAAGGCAGTGATCACATAAAGATATCAAAATAATTTATAGTCATATTGATGCAGAGAATTATGAATGTAGAAAATTATAATCAGAAACAAGTTTTATAATTTTTAAGGCTGTTAAATCTGAGAATCTTGTTAAGAGTATGAAAGGACTCCTATTGTTTCATTGCTTAATGTAAAATTTGTATCCTGTCTCCTCATTTCCAGCCTCTAGTCTTCAACCCTCTACCTGCTTTTAGTCATGTAAGGGTGGGGAGGGATTTCTCCTTTTTCTCTCAGTGTCCAGATAAGGGGCACCAAAAACGAAGCTGGACCTCCTCTCTGTCTGACTGTTTTTATTTTATCTCTACTTCTCTTTTTCTCCTTCTCTTTGTCTCAGTCTCCATCTACCAAACAACCATACCTAGCCTTTTGTTATTCACCCTCTCCTAAAGTGCTTGTTGACCCTTCAGGAGGAAAAGTTTTTTTTTTTAACCTGTTTGCTTAATGATAAATAAATAATAATAAAATAATAATAAAATCCTGAGCAGTTTTAAATTTCCAGAGAGCACACAAATTCATTGGTCTTTCACTTCTCATTTACCCCAAATTCTATCCTTATATGGTTACCCCAAATCCCAGCAGCTTCAATATGAAAAATATATTCTTTGTCATTACTGAATAGAGAATTGCAAATTAAAACAATCTTGAGATATCATTTTGTACCTATCAGATTAACTAAAAGAATTGAAGGGAAAAGCATTAAAGTTGAAGGGGCTATGGAAAAATTGGAACACTAATATATTGTTAGTGGAACTATGAATTTATCCAAACATTTTGGAAAGCAATCTGGAATTATATAGAGAGTTATTAATATGATTATATTCTTTCATCAAGCAATACCACTCCGGATCTGTTTCCAAAGATGTTTAAGGTAAAAAAGGAAAAAAAACCCTCTATTTGTTTTAAAATATTTGTAGCAGCTCTTTTTGTTGTGGGAAAGAACTGAAAATTGCAGAGTTCCCTATCATGGGGAATGGCTAAACAATTTGTAATATATAATTATGATGAAATAGCATTGTGAAATAAGAAATGATGAGTCCAATGATTTTGAATAAAAGAATATGGATAGACTTGTGTGAAATAATGAAGAGCAGCACCAAGAGAACATTGTATACCATAATGGTAATATTTTTTTAAAAACATCTTTGAGCAACTAAATCATTTTGACTAATATAAATACCTAAATTAACTACAAAGGACATATTATGGAAGATATTATTTGGAATTAGAGAAAGAAATGATAAATAGAAATATGAATAGAATGTTTGAATATATATGTATGTATGTATCTAATGGTAGTCATCTTTATGGTGGGGAGGGAAGAAAAAAAAAGAAGTTCCCATGATAACTTTATTATATATCTAAAAGGAATGGCAAGTTGTACATAATAGATTTACTGTTTTATGTGTAATCATTTTTTTGTTCTATATTATAGAAATGCTTATTTTATTTCATAAATAAAAATTTAAAAATAGGAGTGCATCTAAGATAATTGTGGAAGTGATTGAATGGGAAAAATTCTTTGCATCAACTGTCTCAAGTAAGATTTTAGTATCTAGTATATATTCACAAGGAACAAATATATGCATACACATACTTGCATATACAAAGAAAAGTCATTCTCATTAGATAAGTACTTAAGGAATATGAACAAGTAGTTTTCAGAAGAAAAAGTCTATAAGAATTGATAAAAAAAAAAAAGGGCGACTAGGTGGCACAGTGGATAAAGCACCAGCCCTGGAGTCAGGAATACCTGGGTTCAAATCTGGTCTCAGACACTTAATAATTACCTAGCCATGTGGCCTTGGGCAAGCCACTTAACCCCATTGCCTTGCAAAAACCTAAAAAAAAAAAAATTTATTAAAAAAAAATAAGTCCCCCATAAATGTTGAAATATTCATAGCATAAAAGAACTGGAAATAGAATGGTAGGCCATTGATTAGGGAAGGGATAAATAAATTTAGTATATGAATGTAATATTACAGTTCTTCAAAAATGAAGAGTAGGATGAATAGAGAAACACAGAAAAACTTTGAAGAAATAATGAGAGGTAAGAAGAGCCAAGAATACAATATCCACAATGACTACATATTAATCCACAGTGACTTCAATTTAAAAACCAAAAACCAATCAAAAATGAATATTTCAGGATTACAAGGAATCAATATGACCTCAAGAAATATAAGAAAATGCTTCCCCTACCACATACTCTTTGACAAACATTGTATATCTTTTGTAAACATTGTATATCATTTGCAATTTTTTTATTGTGTTTTGCTTATTTTTTTCTTTTTTGCCCTTTTTCTTTATTCTTAGGGTTTTTTTCCCCCTATGGTATGACTCTTTGGAAGGGGGAAGAAATACTAGGAGAAATTTAGGTAATGTAAAAACAAACCACATAGATACAATTTATTTTTAATAAGTGCAAGCTCAACTTTAATGTGTTCATTTTTTATGAACACATTTTATTTTATTCAAGTGACTGGAAGAGAATGAAAAAGAAAAAGTGTACTTTGAATAATACTAAAGTTCACAGCATTCAATAAATACTACTAGGAAAATGAATCTTTAGCACCATAAAAAAGATACATAGAATATCTGAAAACAACAAGTTGGAAAAATGTCTAAAGAAAAAATATAATTTTATATTACTTTTTCCCCTTCAAAGTGTTTGAAGAATATTAAACCTAAACATACCTCAGGGGAATACTTTTGAGAGGAAAACTGGTAATACTTGACTTGGGAAAATGACTGCCTAGGGTTCTTCCAATTCTGAAATAGAGAAAGAGGTGCTCTAACAAAACAGAAACTGAAGCTTGGTGATGGGTCTTGAATTGTTGATACTTGTACTGAAACAGTGAGAAGATTGAGGTCAGGAAGAAAAATTATGTTAAAAATAGACTGTTCCTTAGAGACTAGGCACAGTCTGTTAAGTGGTCATCCTTTCATTATAGGATTGTAGGTGGTGCAGTGGATAAAGCACTGGCCCTGGAGTCAGGAGTACCTGGGTTCAAATCCGGTCTCAGACACTTAATAATTACCTAGTTGTGTGGCCTTGGGCAAGCCACTTAACCCCATTGCCTTGCAAAAACCTAAAAAAAAAGTTGGAAGGGAATTCAGAAGTCATTTAAGTCTAACCTTCCCATTTTTACAGTTGAGCAAACTGAGGCATAGTGAAGTTAAATTGTTCATGGTGAATGACTCAATGGATAGACTACTGGATAAGACTGAGTACTAGATAAAAAGAGATAAGAGTATTGGATCTGAAGTCAGGAAGCTAAAGTTTGATGAAGATGGAGCCAATTGAGAAATTTAAAAATGAGGTTTAAAAATGTTTTTGGGAAATATTTTTAGGATGGTGTAGTTTTGGATTCAGATGAATTGAATTCATGAAAGTACCATCTCTAACCCACGTGTAGTAAGGGACAAAAAAAGATTTAAGTATTGCTGTGATAAGCAAAAGCTAAGGGAAAGAGAAAGATTAGGAGCATCAGCAACCGAAGCAGGGAAAGGGGATCACACTTCCAAAGAGCCAGCTAACTTCCCAAAGGAAGAACAACAACTTTCCTGGAGAGGTAAGCTTTTAAAGGGGCAGAAAGATGGGATAATTAGGTATACATTGATTGGGGGGGGGGGGAAACAGTAACTCAGAAAACAAAAATGAGGTCTAGAGGTAATGAGGGGTGTAGCTCAAGGAGCAAAGAAGAGGCAATTAAGGATAGGTAGATGAGGAGCAGTAGCTCAAAGACAATCCTTTCAGGCTAGGTCAGGAATCCATTGTTCTGTTGATAGGGACTTGTCTTTTGCCTGGGGCCAGGTAGAAGCAGGTTATTTTACTAAAAGTTCATTAACCTCGATCTGGGTGGCTTTGAATGGGAATAGGGGTGTGTATTACCTTGAGCAATGGGATAGAGGTCAGAGTTAAAAGTAAGATACAAATTCTGTGCTGAGGGAACAGATTAATTATAGAACATATTTCTTCGTTCAATATTTCCTCTACTACATGTTCATATCTAGCCTTTGACACTTATTAGTTATATGGTACTGGATCAGTCACTTAACCTTTGCTTGCCTCAGTTTCTTTATCTGCAGTGCTATGAGAATAAAATGAGATAATCCATTTAAAGGACTTTGCAAACCATAAAGTGCTCTATAAATGGTAGCTATTATCATCATCATCATCATCACTGTCATTGTTCATTCTTTGTTTTCAAAAGGGACCACTGACATCACTGATATCTTTACTTGTGTGTGAATTAGTTTTGGTGAGGCAGAGTTGGGCAAAGTCAACAGTTTCACTATTTATTCGTGAGTCTTTAAAGTCTGTGGCAAGCCAAAGGTCAAGATAATGGGTGATGGCTCAGGATATAGTGGAGGACTCAGTTAGCTTCAATGTCTGACCAAACTCTAAGTATGCTTTAACTACTTTCATAGCCACTGGAACAAACTGTTCTCTGGTTATTATTGTTGGTAGTAATAGTTGTTGCTATTGTTGTTATACTGTTAACAATTTTGTTTGATTTTCGGCTGTGAAGGATCACTCTTTTGACCCAGGAATGCAGATGTAAAAGGAAAACAGAGATTTATTAAAAGAAATTACAACACAAAAGAAATAGGAAAGTTAAGAAAAGATTAAGGAAAAACCACGTGGTTTGCTAATTCATCTTGGAAGGCCAGCTGCCAGGTTCAGCAGAAGCAAGAGAGTAGGAACCCCTCTTTGGAGGAAATGGTGAACTGGTCATAACCCATGTCCTGAATTGGAGATTTTGCTTTTTTGGGGAGGAGAGGAAAGGTCTCAGATTCTGGTATGGATGGTCTCAGGTGTTGTTTCCAGTGCCTGTGCAACCTAGCTGCCTCTAATCAAAAGAGGAGTCAATAGGGGTGGCTAGGTGGTGTAGTGGATAAAGCACTGGCCCTGGAGTCAGGAGTACCTGGGTTCAAATCCAGTCTCAGACACTTAATAATTAACCCCGCTTGCCTTACAAAAAAAAACCCTAAAAAAAAAAAGAGGAGGCAATCTAGATCAGATTGAAGGTCAGGTCGTGGCCTAGATTAGATTGAAGGACTATTTTAACAGAGGGATAAAGAAAGAAGTAAGATTTCTTTAACAGTGCAAAAAAGATCTACAAAATTTGTCTTCAATTGATTCCAGTATTCCCTATGCCCATGGCATCAATATCAGAGGTATATTTTGAACTCAGGTTCATCTTCATTAAGAAAGAGCCAGTGCTTTTTCTGGCATGATAAATCAATATGTATTTATTAAATGCTTACTTATGTGCCTATGGTACTATCATATATCATGAATTAATATAATATAATTAATAAACACAATATTTTATATTATATATAATTATATTATATGTTATGTAATGTTATATATACCATTATATTATATCTCCTGTATCCTTTAAAAGGTATCATATTATAAATAAAAAGAATGCCTAGGTTTAGCTTCATTTAGTCAAGAGACTATTAAGTCTGAGAATTGCAGTTATTGAATTGAAATCCTTGCACACTCAGATTTCTGTTCCTCCCATGCCCCATTTTGGACTGGATATTTTATTTCATCTATATAAGGAGTTCACAATGAACAAACTACCTCAATAAATCCAGATGAGCCCTTGCATTGCAATTTATAGTCTTTGAGTGATGCCTGGGTCCTTGAGAGTTTAATGCTTAGGGTGAACCCTTAATTCAGAGGGTGGTTACTTCCCAGGATGTTATCATTTCTCTCCAAACTCCAAGTCATTTCCTTTGAGTAAGGTGATTATGCATTATTGGATTCCCTGAGGATATAACATTGAGTGTTCAGTTATTTTTGCTTTAGTGCACAAGTTATTTTTCATTAGGATCATAAGATCATGTTTAAAGCTAGATGTCTCAGAGTTCATTTTATCCAACTCTTTTATTACATAGATTAAAATAATCCCTACAACTGAGTCTCATGGTATAGTGTCTTTCTGAATGAAGAAAATTAATTTTGATGTTGCCTCATTTGATTATTAATATTAATTTGTAATATTCACTTCTCTTTTTAATATCCCTATTTCTTACTTTTGGCTTACAAGGAAAAGTCATTTCCAGAAGCTGGTTGAAGAATGCGGTCACATATCACCCCTCCCAGAACCTAGTCTGGAGCTATGTGTTTATCCGTAAACAAGAGCTAAACAGAGGTGTTTCTCCTTCCAAGAGTTAATGAGGGCCATTCCTGTGACCTTTGGTCCCCCTTCATTTGAGTTTGGAGTGACCTGCCTCATGAAGGATCTGATGGAGGTGCCCAGATTGCTGGAGGGGCCTCAGAGCTCATGACTAAACCTTATTTCTCAACAGATCTCCCCTCCATCCCAAAGATGAGTAAATCTGAGGAATGAGAGCTCTTAGGTATTCACCAATCAAGAGTCAATTTTCTCGTCAGGGAACTTTCCAGTAATTTGCTATCTGGAAGACAGACCTGGATTTATACTGGTGTGGGGTGATCCCTTAGCATATTGGATTACAAGAGAGATTACTGACTATCAATTTATTGATTATTGATCAACCTAATTAATAAAGTGATTTTTAGTATCCAGCACTTTTGTCTCTCATAATTTCATATACCACACCAAGAGAGTGTTGGGGTTTTGTTTCATGTCTCATGAATTCATGAGAGAGTGAGCCCAAAGATATGAGAAGCATCAAGTTCATGCTAGGGCAAAGGTGTAACAAGCTGGCTGGCCTTTTTAGAGAATAAGCCAAGAGTGTATGGACCTTATAAAGGGGAAACAGGGTAAGGTTTACATACTAAGAGAGACAAGCTTTAGTTGAAACAAAGATGATTAGTTCAATCTTGTAAAGAATTCTGTTCTCACAACATCCTTTGGGGATACCTCATATCCCCTTCAGAACTAGATGGTTCTGGTCCATGTCTGGGTTATGAAAGTTTTGATATAATGTATCAATACAGAATATGTAATATATTGCAAAAGTTTCTGACCAGATACAGAGTTTGTGGGAAAATTGTTATCAATACAAGGACAGCTGAAAATGATGCAAAATAACAAGTAATTTTTTTTAGGGATGTTAAAAAACTATAACTGCTTTTTGTGGGCAGAAAGTCATCATAGAAAAGTAGAAGTTAGGCTAACCTTTTTGAGAGCATAATACTTTTCCATGACATCAATAGCATAGCTACTAAATGGCAGGGTCAGAATTTGAATTTAGGTCCTATGAATCCAAGTTTAATACTCTACACTTGGTGCTCTTTGCTTTGCATCATGCTTCTTCTTTCTATATCCTATTTTCAGAACTGCTTTGGTGGCTATTTATATGATGGTATCAGCAAATGTTCTATATTTTGTCTTTCTTTTATTATTTTCACTGTCAAACATTTTAATTTTTTTCTTCATTTAGAAAGGCTACCAAGGGGATTATTCACAGCTGGAATTAGTAGCTATTCACTCTCAAATTCTCTCTCATTTTCAGTCTCTTTATAGAAATATTATTTTTAGAATGTGTTTGTTCCGTGTTGGGGAGATGGGGAGTTGAGGAAAGGGAACATATATCAACTACCTACTATGTGTCATACACAGTGCTAAGCACTTTACCGTTGTCTCATTTGATCTTTACAATAATGCTGGAAAGTAACACTTTACCCCTGAGGAAACACAGGCAGTCAGAAGTTAAAGAATTTGCCCAGGGTCATACAACAAATGTCTGAAGGCAGATTTGAACTCATGACTTTCTGACTGCAGAGCCAGTGTTGTGTCTGTTGCTCTACCTAGCTGCCACTAAACAACATATTAATTATTTAATACTGATCCTTAATTTTTGTATTTCTAGCTTGCTTTTTTTTTATTTAACCTTAACTAAAGTTCTCTTCTAATGCCTCATTACAGCTTGGAGGTGACCCTAGGGTCTTGAAGGCCATGCAAGTGGTGAATAATTTTTGTCATATCAATCCAAGACAGAAAGACTTTGACTATAAGTCTTGCAGTGGACTGTGTGTGTGCTGCCCAAGAAACAAAATCTATAGGCTCTCAGTTTGGAGAGCTTCATCACCAGAGGGTTATCCTCCTAGAAGAAGAGCAATTGATTAAACTTTCACTGCCACAGGGTTGGGGAACTCTATTTCTGCCAAGGGTCTTTTGGATATTTATAACATCATTTACAGGCTTTATTTGGTCAAATATTTAATTAATTGACCCCCTAAAAAGCTGATAGATATATTGAATTTTGAGCTCTGCTTGTAACTGCCTTGGCAATGCCACACCAAAATAGCCCTTGGTTCCCCATCCCTGCCCTAAGGCATTCAGAGGTTCTTATCTATGCTAGTAGAGGAAGTAAGAAAAGGGATCTTTTAAGTATTGCCCTAAGGATATTTTGAAAAGTTATTTATTAAATCTGAATACTCTTTTGCTTCTTCATTCAATCCAGTTATGATATGTCTAGTGAACACTACTTGGTATGTAAAAGTTACAAAAGAGACAAAACTGGAAAAGGCTGTTATCATTTGTGGAGGGAGGAGTATAATTGATCAACTATTACAAAAAAGTAATGAGATACTATTGTGCAATACAAAAAATAGATAAATCACAGAAGTATTGAAAGAAGAATTGCCATGAATATCCTAGTAAATAATATTAATGTTTGTGGCAAGTACTATAAATAGATAAAATATAAAATAATTATTAAAATAATTCTGCTCTACATACATATTAGCTGTATAACCTTGGGCAAGACACTTAACTCTGTGCCTCAGTTTCAACAGTTGTAAAATGTGGATCATAATAGTACCTGCTTCATAACAATAACACATGAAGGTTCTTCTGAAAATACTAATAAAGTGTTTATGAATGTTATTATTATTATTAAATAGTAATACTATTATTATTAAAATAATTATGAATCTTTTTATTTCTAGGCTAAACATCCTTAATTCTTTCCACTGATTCTCACATGGAATGAACTTAAGACATTCTCCAGACCTAATTGCCCTTCTTTGGATATTCTCTAATTTATCACTCTTATTTCTAAAATATTATCCATATAATTGAATACAGTGCTATGGATGTGGTCCAACAAGAACAAAATATAGAGGAATTGTCTTTTAAAAATTACTTTCAACTACATCTTTCTTTGTAGAACTTAAGATCTCATTAGCTTTTTTAACCACTATGTCATTGTTGACTCACATTGAGCAGGTAATGTACTAAAATGTAAATTAATTTCAGAAACATGATTTCATTACTTTTTTCAAATGAACCACTATTTAATCACACAGCCCTCATCTTGGATATGTGAAATTGACTTTTTAAAAAAAGCATTTTAGACTTACTCTAGTGAGGATCATCAGACCTGTTAATTCATTGGTGTAGATAGATTCCACTGAGGTATTTCTTCTTCCAATCCAGACTGGAGCATTCTTTGAAGTTTATAGTTTTAGAATATTGCCTCTTTCTGAGAGGTTATATCTGATTGTTCTGGTGTCACACAGCCAGTATGAATCCGAGGTGGATTCTGAATCAAGAACTTCTAATTTTGACTTCTCTATTCACTAATGTAACATTGCTTCCCTTTAGATTTAATCCCTAATAAATTTAATTTTATCAATTCAATTCAATGTTTTAAGATTTCAAGGATTTTGTTTCAACATATAATGCATTAACTCAATCCATTCTAAATCCATCTAAAGGTGCTATCATTTGGAAGAGTGGTGTTGTGCGAATAATTCATGTGCACTCCTACTCTATTCCAATCAGCATCAATCAATTTGATATGATTGGATAGGAATAGAAATTATAAGTTCTGTATATTAGGATTCAGCTATGAGCTTCAGATTATAAAATTTCTTGTATAATCATAGGAGGCTAGTTAGAGACCCTCCACCCTTTGTTTCTTGTTTTACTGACCAAGTCCAGGGTGATGGAGGTGATCTGCATGGAAAGTCTTCCAATTTATTTTTGTATCTCTAGACTATTCTGTCCTGTTCAAAAGGAACAAATGACCACCTTATGACAATTTAGTCAGCAGAGATGCCATGCTTCACCCATCTTGTAACCTTGTTGACAATTCCTTTTTGCTTATTTTAGCTTATGCATCACATGTCAACCAATGGAATTATTCTGCATTTTGTATAGTCATTCTAGAATACCCAGGTAATATAGGTTATCAAACTATAAATACAAGGTCCTGGAAGAAGGGGGTATCTCAGATCATGAGGAAGATCTGAAGTCCACTTCATTAGAGGGGACTATGGATTCTAATAAAGTGTCATTGACTCAGAGCTCTGCCTCAGCTTCTCTTATTGGAGTTGGGACAATTTAAATCTCTACAGCAGCAAACTCAAATAGACATGCCAGTAAATAAAGCTCCTTGAGATCCACATATTCACCTAAAAATACATATTGACATCTTTATTTCTTGTATCTTTATTTATTTTGTTGTGTTTTCCAATTGCATTTTAATATGGTTCAAGTCACATTCAGGAGTTTTGTGGACTGTGAGTTTGACATTCCTGTTCTAACCCTTCTTTTCTCCATCTTTTCTATAAGAATAGTATGAGGAGTGTTAAATGATTTGCAAAAATATCTTTGGAAGATCAACAATATTCCCCTCATCTAGCTGTGCAGTTACATTGGGTTTTTTTTAAAGGTTAGTTTGTCATTATGTATTCCTGATGAAACCACAGGATCATTATTTTCTTAGTTCACTTAATTCAACTCAGTCCAACCCTTCATGGCCCTATTTGGACTTTGCTTGGCATTTCTTTCTACAGCTTATCTTATAGATGAGGAAAGTGAGGCAAGGGTTGCTCAGGGGCCTACAACTAGTAAATCTCTGAGACAAATTTTGAGATCAGAAGAATGAGTCTTCCTGATTTCAGCTCTGGCACTCTATATCCATTGTACTGTTTGGCTGTCTTAAATGTTCACTAATATTCTCTAGTAATATGTGCTAGATTTCTGCCAGAAATTGAAGTTGACATCACTGGCTTATTGTTTTCAGATTCAATTTTCTTTCCTTATTTAAAAATCAGGACATCTCTTGCTTTTCTCCAGTCCTGTAGTACCTTTCCCATTCTCTGAGCTCTTTTGAAAATGATTGACAGGGGTTGAACAATCACTTCCATCAGTTCATTCAGTATTTGATGCTGTAATTCATTTGGACCAGGTAATATTAGTTAATCAAACTAATTTGGGTATTAACTTCCTAGAGCTTCCTCTGAGAATGTTAAAGTTTTTGTCAATCTATTTTCTATTTTTAAAAATATTCTTTTTACTGAAGTCTTTTCTTACATCACCGAGATTATTCCCAGGACCCCTCATTCTTTTTCCTAATTCCTCATTTGTTTTCCCTTATTTGCATATAATGCATAGCATTTTAAATAAAAAAGAGGAAAACAATTAGCAAATATGATAAAATTGAAAAAAATCTGAAAATATGTGCAATGTATCATTGGGTCTCCCATCTCTGCAAAATGGTAGAGGTTGGGTTTGTTTGTATCCCCTCTTTGTAGTTATCCTTCTTTGTATTTTTCAACATTCAGCTTTTTATTTTAGTTTGTAGATGTTCTTTCCATTTATTTTGTTGCAGTCATTGTGTTAATTGTTTTCTTAGGTCTGTAGATGTTTTCATGCTTTCTCTGTTTTTATTATATTGATGATTTCTTATGGAAGTATAAGAAATTATTCAATAATAATCCTCTCCAAATAATCTAATTTATTGTAACATTCCATTGTTAAGGTAATATAAAGATGGTAGCTCTTGATGACTAAAAGGAATATTGAAAAGAAGAGATTTGAATAGTAAAGGTTTTAACATTTTCAATCCAATTCTGTCCAAATGAGTATTCATTGAACACCATGAGCACTCTAGGCATTAGAATGGTCTGTGCTACCCTGGGACAGGAGTAATTCTCTAGATTCTCAAAAACTAAGATAAACTCTCTTAAAATGCTATTTCTTGTTCTTGTTACAATGACAAAAAGCAATTTTCTGGTGCAGGGTCTACTTTAGCATAAACTTTATCATATACTGGTATATTGTGGTTTACATGATGGTACCTTCAAGGGTAAATAAAATTATTTATTATCATAAAAGTGTATTCTCTATAGTGAAATTCTACTTTATAATTGAGCCTCTTATGACCTGGCCAAACATGAATCACTTTTTCCAAAATCTAATGATTTTTGACTAAAATGATGAATTCTAGTTTTTGAATTAAAAAGTAAAAAATAGTCTCTGAGTACATAGTGGTTTCCCTGGAAACAAACTTCAGACCTTTCCCCATTTTGGTCATGATGCTAAAGCTGCCACTAAATACTTAATTTTCTTAATGTTTCCATGAGAGACAATCCCAACCGACTTTCAGTACTCCAAATCACTGCTTAATCATCCTGAGCTGGGAATGAAAGGATCCTTTCAGAGCAGGTCACAAACAAAATTCAACAAACATCAGAGTCTACATAGTACAAAACACTGAGCTAGGGGACAGCAGGATTTAACATGATCAATAAAGAGATAGATTCTTTTCATCAATGAGACTGACTGAGAATGTAATGGAGGATCTAAGCCACTAGGGAATATAAGATTTTCTTCAGTAAACTACAAAATAATATGTGACATGAAACATGGGGGACAGAGTGTTGACCTCGAGTTGGAAAACTTGGCTCCAGTTATTGTCTCTAGAATACTGATGGTGTGATCCTGATAAGTCAGTTAACCTCTCAGTCCTCTCATTAGCTCTCTAAGATTCTAGATCTCAGAGAATGTACTAGCCAAGGAGTTTGCATACATGAGAGTTCTCTGTGCCAATGAAATAAGAAGTTCAGCCCCTATCACTATTCTGTTTATAGGATTAAAAGATGAGGAGGCAAAATACTATGACAACACTAAGAAGAACAAAAATTGAACTGACCTAGGAATTGAGTTTTAAAGAGAGATATTATTATAGCTTAGAGGGAAACAAATAATCAGGGCTCAAATTCTGTCTCTGATCTATACTGTGTAACCTGAGTAAGACACTTTAACCTTTTTAGAAACTGGGGAGATTTGGGAGTAGATAGTATTTAACCTACTTTATGAAGAATGGGTATATTTGAAAGCTTGAAGACAGGAATCCAGAAAAGGGAATATTCCAAGTATAAAGTAATACATAGACAACTTCTCAGTGAATATTCATTTTGTGAGACCTTTGAAAAAGAATGTCCATTATTCATGAGGCATGGCAACTAGATAGCTCTCTGTGCTTAGAGTCAGGTAGAGCTAGTGCCAATCCTGTCTCACACACTTACTATGTGTAATATCGGTTTGTCCTGAATTCTTCATCTGTAAAATGATTTTAATAATAGTAGGGTTGTTGGGAAAATCAAATGAGATAATATTTATACAGCATTTTAGAAATTTTAAAGTTCTCAGTAAATGCTAGCTATTGTTTAGGTATTTAAAGGCTATGACAGAGGTTTGAGTTCTAATATGTCATACCAAGCTGGGGAAACTTTGATCATTTGGCCTTTTGTTTAAGGACCATCCTGGGTAAAATAAGTGATGCTCCTTTTAAGAAATTTGTTATTAGAGGATGATTCTTTTAAAAACCAGAGCAAGTTATGATTCCTGCCTACTATGGCAGAGAGGTTTTTGAGAGCTCTGTCAATGAAGAAAATGCCCCAAATTGTGTGATGTATGTGAAAGATA
This sequence comes from Macrotis lagotis, assembly GCF_037893015.1. Lineage (NCBI taxonomy): Eukaryota > Metazoa > Chordata > Mammalia > Peramelemorphia > Peramelidae > Macrotis > Macrotis lagotis. The sequence goes on along the minus strand of NC_133662.1, from coordinate 183,254,437 downwards.
ATACTGGATAATATTTCAAGATTTCTAATACTCTGAAAATTTGATGACAACTTAGGTCCTTTTCGTTCTTAAGAAAATTTACTTTGACTTGTTATGTTGATCTTGAGCTAATGTCAAAGTCTCGTTGATTTCACTTTCATATTTTAATAGTCAAAGCAGATTCTCAAAATGGAAATTAGACTGTTTGTGGGTAATAGCATTTGAGGTCTGAGAAAAGATTTAGTCAGCACAAAAGCAATGATAACAACTTTTTTTCCTTCCCTTTTAAAAATTAGCAAGCTCAGTCAGTGATTGCTCTAAATTATAGATTCCTAATCTTACCACCTAGCAGTGGCATAATTACCAAGTCCTTATCTACCGCCCACTGATTGTTCATTTGTAACATGTCCATCTTGAAAGGAATGGAGAGAACTATACAAGGTGGTCTAAAATGAGAATTTGTACATTTAGAACAATGAGGAAAATGGAAAAACTATGTGACAAAAGGAACAAAAAAAACACCTCCTATTCTAGCCCCAATCTTTTTTCCATTTATCCCACGGGTTCTAGTCCCTGTGGTTCTGATGACCCTGTGGAAGAATGGGAAAATTTTCGGAAGTACAAATATGTAAGTCATTCACAGAAAAGTAACAGTTGGACAACAACATTCACTTTAAAATTGTAGGACCTATAGGGATTGTATTCAGCAGTGGGAATCTTAAGTGGGAGTATGCTGACTCTCTTCTTAACTTGTTGGCTACTGTAGCTAAAATAAGCACATACTACTCAATTATGTACAAATGTCCTCAATTTTATTTAGGGAATTCTTGGGTCAAATAGTTTGACTTGGTATTATTATGGAACTGTCAGCCCTGCTGACTTTTTTCCTACAAGCATTTGGTGAGGTAAGCAGAAGTATTGGATAATGGTCCCTGCTGACATCTTAAATATAATTAGCTTGACAGATACTTTAAAATACCAGACCTTCAATAAACATACTTTGTATGAAATAGTCAAAAGTACCATTGTATAATGAACAGAAGGCTGGTCTTGAAATCAGGAAGACCTAGGTTTACCTCCCATATCTGAAACAATCTATTTCCTTCTCTTTAGTCTTTTATTCTCCAATCCATTAATTATACAGCAATCAAAATGATATTTCTAAAGCAAATGTCTGACCACATCACTAATTCAAGACTGTCCTATATACAGTTTCCTAAATTTGACATACTACCTTCAGTCCCTAGGCCTTGACATAGCTTGTCCCCTATACTGCAGTCCTTATCTTCTTTCATTGCTTTCTTCCTAAGACCTATACTGATTACTACACTTGCTACTATTCTCCCTACTAACCTCATGGGGAATTCATTTGTATATGCTTTTTATTTGCTTATGTGTGTGTGTTTTTGCATTCCAATGCCTGGTTCATGATAGGTGTTCAATAAATTCAAGTTGAATGGATAAAGGAGGATTAACATGGGCAAGTCACTTAGCATCTTGTTATCCCAGGTAGCTTTCTAAGCCTCTAAGGCAAAAAAGGCACTGATCTGAAACAGGAGGGAACTATTTCCATATTCAAAGTTCCCTACAATAGTGAAATCATAGATTTAGAATAAATATATAATCCTAATGGAAAACCTCTGGGTGGTTGGTGGGCAAAAAGAAGGAAATGAGGGATGTCATAATTCTACCATTATGTAATGGCCCCTTTAATCTACATGACCTTAGACAAATCTCCTCTACTCTTCATGGTTCACTCCTAGAATCTGTAGAATAAGGGAGACTAATAAGCTCTCTACCAATTCTAAAATTCTCCTGTTTTATTTTCACATATCAGAGAGTCTTGATAGAAATACTAGGGAAGAAGAGTAACTAATGTGTTGTTCTTATAGGAAATGATAATAAGTAGCAGTGATAAAGCGCTATAAGATTTTTCAGAGTTTTGTATTATCTTAATATATTCTTTAAACAATCTAGTGAGGCAGATACTATTCTTAATCTATTTCTATCCCCCACTTTATACATGGTGAACTTGAGGCACAGAAAAATTAAAGAAATGATTTGCTCAGGATCACACAGCTAGTAACTGACTGGGGTAGGATTGGAACTTGGGCTTTCCTGACTCCAAGCTCAGCATTCTATTCCTTACCATTGAACTATTTGGAAAGGAGTTAGGAAAGAACTTGACAGTTATGGTAGGACAATTAAATCATAATATCAGCTTTCAGCAGATATAGCAAATATTAATTCAAGATGATGGAGTTTAGTTTTTAGGTTGAGCAGAGTGAAGAAGTTACAGACTCAGAGATCCACAGGTATGGGGGACAGAAAAATTAATTTGCACTTGAGCAAGAGGTGTAGCTTATTCAAAGGGTCTGAATTCTAAGAACTAGCCAGATTTGATGACAATCCTAGTCTAAAGTCTGGCCTGTTTGACTAGGAACATACTGGTTATCTTCTATTTTTTCCTTGCTGGAACAATTCTGGAGTATTGTGTTTGGGTCTGGATGCCACATTTTATAAACATATTGTTAAAATGGAAAATGACCAGAGGAGAGTGACCAGGATGAAAACTAGTTCCTGAGTTCATACCTTATGAGAACAAGTTAAAAGAATTGATATTTCACCTAGAGAGGGGAAAATAAGAGAGCTTTCTCTTCAGGAATTTGAAAGTCTGTCATTGTTCCAAGGCAACATAAACTGAAATCAATTGGGAGATTTTGCAAAGACACAAGTTTAAGTTTGATATAATACATCTTCACATTTAGAGCCTGCTAGAAGACAAATAGACAGTCTGGGGGGGGCATGAATTTCTCTTCTCTGGGTTGTTGAAGGAAATATATTAAAGGAGATATCATCTCCTAGGGATCTCTGGTTTCTTTGCCATTATCATCAGTACCTCAACTCTTTCTGAGATGTAAAACCAGAGATAATTGGAACAATCTCAACCCTTTTCCCCAACTCCTCCATTACTCTTCTCTTAGCATGTACTACATGTCCTGGCAAGGTGTATGCCTGATGCCAGTCTTGTTCAGGTGTTAGCCACTGCTTGGCTCCTCCCTCTACCCCCTCCTAATACAGACAACATGCTAGGCTCCTGTATAAGCCATGCTCCATCTCTCTGCCATACTGCTGCTCTCTTGCCAGCCTAGGTACCACTCCACCTCTGCAGTTGCCTTCTCTTTTCTTAACTTTAATTGTGTCAAAAGACTCTCTTTACTTTGCTGTCTCCTTAAAGAACTGTGTGAATTTACTTGTAACCTTTTGGTTACACAGTAGCCTATGGTCTAAAGCCCGTGCTTTATTCTTCTGGGGTCAGAGAGCCACGTGATTTCTTCACTTATAAACAAATCCCCAGTGGTCTTTTACAAGCTCCCAGCAATGCAGACCTCTTAGGCACCTAGCATCAGGGTCTTCAAGCAAAGGCTGGATGAGCATTTGTCATGTATGTTGTAGTGAGGGATGTTCAGGGATGAATTGGACAAGATGGACTCTGAGATCTCTTCCATGCTTAAGATAGAATTCTGATTTCATGAACAATTGGGTGAGGAAGCTGCCCCTCTGTTGTGATTTGAAAAGACCCAGTAAGACTTTATAGACCTGCCAGCACAATCCCTGAGATAACAGTGCTAGAAAAACTACTCTTTTAGAGTATTGGATGCTGAATACATTCAAAGTATGAGAACTCTCCTTAGGTATTTGAAGGGCTGTCATAATTTGACTAGATCTCAAGCATCAGAAATTGGAATCAATCAGGTATATAGGGGGCTTTCTTATTTATGATTTTCCATGTAAATGCATATTATAATAATAGAGTCATTAGATCAAAAGAATCTAGGAGTCCTTTTTCTTTTTCTGTACAAATTAAGAATTTTGTTTTTGCTAACTTCTTTATTTATCTTTTTAAAAATATTATTTATTGATTTTTAACATTTATTCTAAAAAATAAGATTTCTGAATTCATTTACTTTCACTCAAGCCCTACTCTTGGTGAAAGTAAGAAATGTGACATTAAATATACATGTGAAATCATTCAAAACATGTCCATAATTAGTCATGTTGCAAACCTTCAAAGAAAAATTAAGTGAAAAAAATTGTGCTTCAATTTATCTCTAGACTCTAATAATTCTTTCTACAGAAGGGTATTTTCATAGAGTCCACCATAATTGATTTGGATCATTGAATAACCAAGTCATTCCCAGTTGATATTTGCTATTAGTGCAGAAAATGTTCTCCTGAATCTGCTCTCTTCATTTTGTATCACTTTAAAATAAGTTTCCTCATGTTTTTCTGAAACCATCCTGTTCATCTTATCTTAGTAATACAATAAAGATATCACAATCAGGGGAAGCTGGGTGGCACAATGGATAGAGCATCAGCCCTGGAGTCAGGAGGACCTCAGTTCAAATCTGGTCTCAGACACTTAATAATTACCTAGCTGTGTGAACTTGGACAAGTCACTTAACCCTATTGCCTGAAATAAATAAAAAAAAAAAAAGAAATCACAATCACACTACAACTTTTTCAGCCTTTCTCTAATTGATGAGCCTCTCCTCAGTTTCCAAATCATTGCCATCACAAAAAGAGCTCTTATAAATATTAGTGTTTATATAAATCCTTTCACCTTTTCTTTAGCTTCTTTGGGATATAGACCTAGTAGAGGTATCTAATCCATTAGAGTTTATACCATTTATCCTATTTGGATAGTGTTCCAAATTGCTCTCCAGAATAATAGGATCAGATCACAACTCCCAACAATAATGCATTACTATTCCAATTTTTCATATCTCCTCAAGCATTTATCATTTTTTCCTGTCATATTAGCTTGTCTGATAGGTGTGAGACAAGTGTTTTATTTTATATTTCTTTAATCGAAAGGGATTTAGAGCATTTTTTTCCACACGATTATAGATAGCTTTGATTTCTTCTGAGAAACAACCTATTCATAACCTTAATTATTTATTAATTGAGGAATGACTTGTGTTCATATAAATTTGACTCAGTGTTCTATATATTTGAGACATGAAGAGGAAACTATAAAATCCATACCTCTTTGCCCAGTTTCCTGTTTTTTACCTAATATTTAACTGCATTGATTTGTTTGTGCAAAAACTTTTTAATGTGATGTAATCAAAATGATCAATTCTATATCCTGCAATACTTTCTGTATCTTGTTTGGTCATTAATTCTTCATTATCCATTGATCGGACAGGTGTAATTTTCCATAGCCCTTTAATTTGCTTTTGATATCAAATTTGATGTCTAAACAATTTATCCATTTTGACCATATCTTGTTATGCAATGTGAGATATTGATTAATATCTAGTTTCTTCCAATCTGCTTTCCAATTTCCCAAGCAATTTTTGTCACAAAGTAAGTTTTTGTCTCCAAAGCTTGGATCTTTGGATTTATCAAACATTAGATTACTATGGTCACTTACTGCTATGTATTGTGAACCTAATCTGTTCCAGTGATCAACCAACCATTCTATTTCTTAGCCAATACCAGATTGTTTTGAAGATTACCACTTTGAAATGTAGTTTGAAATCTGGTATTGCTTAGATCATCTTCCTTCATGTTAAAAAAAAATTCCCTTGATATCCTCTAGCTTTTGTTCCACGTATTTTGTTCCATGTATTTTGTTATATTTTTTTCTAGTTCTATAAAATAAGTTTTGGAAGTTTGTTATAGCACTGAATAAGTAAATTAATTTATGTAGACTTGTCAATTTTAATATATTGGCCTATCCTAACCAAGAACAATTAATATTCTCCAATTCTTTACATCTGTCTTCATTTGTGTGAAATGTATTTAGTAATTTTGTTTATATTGTTCCCGACTTTTTCTTTGGCAGCTAGATTCCCAAATATTTTATATTAACTGCAGTTATTTTGTATGGAATTTCTCTTTCTGTCTTTTCCTGCTGGACTTTATTGTTAATATATAGAGCTGTTGATGATATATGTGAGTGTTTTATTTTCTGCAACTTTGTTGCAGAATTTGTTTCAATTAGTTTTTTAGTTCATTTTGAAAATTTTTAAGTATACCATGATATCATCTGCAGAGAGGTATAGTTTTGTTTTCTGAATGCCTGCTCTAATTCCTTAATTTTTTATCTTTTTATCTATAACTTGTATTTCTAACTCAATATTGAATAACAGTGTTGATAATGAGCATCTTTGCTTCACCCCTGATCTTATTGGAAAGACTTCTATCTTATCCTTAACACAGGTAATGTTTACTGATAGTTTTAGTTAGATACTACCTAACTATTTAAGAAAAGATCAATTTATTTCTGCACTTTCTAATGTTTATTTTTTATTAAAATGAATGTTGTAGTTTGCCAAGAGCCTTTTCTATATCTACTGTGAAAACTACATGATTTTTGCTGTTTGTGTTATTGAGATGATCCATTATGAAGAGAGTTTTTCTACTATTGAACCATCCTGCATTCCTGGCATAAATTCTATCTAATCGTGATATATGATCTTTGTGATATATTGCTGCAATCTCATTCCTGGTTTTTCATTTAAATTTTTTGTACAAATATTCATTAGGGAAATAGGTCTGTAGTTTTTTTTTTTCCTCTGTGGTTTACCTGGTTTAGGTATCAGCACTATATTTATGTTATAAAAGGATATTGGTAGTACTTCTTTTTATTCATATATATATGTATATACATACATATATATATATATATATATATATATGTATATGTATGTATTGGAATTTATTGTTCTCCAAATGTTTGATAGAATTAACTTGTGAATCCATTTGATCTAGTGATTTTTTTTTTATTTTGGGAGCTTATTATAGATTGCACAATTTCTTTTGCTAAAAAAAGAATTGTTTAAACATACCATTTCCTCTTCTGTTAATCTGGGAAATTTATAATTTTGTAATTTTCAAGCATTTCACTTAGGTTGTCAGATTTATCGATATATAATTGGGAAAATGGTTACTAGTTATTCTTTCAATTTCCTCCTCATTGTTGTGCATTTAATAACATAATTTAGTTTTTTTTAAAAAAATCAAATTAACCAATGTCTATTTTATTACCTCTTTTCATAAAATCAGCTCTCACTTTTATTAGTTCAATTTTTCTTTATTTTCAAGTTTATTAATCTCTCCTTTGATTTTTTAGGATTTCTAATTATTGGAAATTTTTAAGTTGTTCTTTTTTAGTTTCTTTAGTTGTGTGCCCAATTTCCTTGATCTTTTCTTTCTCTATTTTATTATATTAGCATTTATATAAAACTTGTCCTGGTACTTTGTCTGCATCCCATAAACTGTGTCAAGTTGTTTCATTGCTGTTATTCTCTAATACAATTATAGATTGTGTCTCTGATTTGTCCTTTGACCCATTAATTCTCCAGTATTAAATAATTTCATTTCCTATTAACTTTTAATTGTGTTTCCTTCATTGAATGCCATTTTAATTGCATAATTGTTTGGAAAGGATATATTTAATATTTCTGCTTTTCTGCACTTATTTTAGTTTTTTTTAGTGAATCTTTTTAAAGATACTGTGAAGGGTGTAGCTCAAGAAGCAAAGATGAGGTAATTAAGGATTTCTAGGGGCAATAGTTCAAAGACTTAATCCTTTTAGGGGAGGTCAGGAATTAATAGTTTTGTTGGGAAGGGCTTGTCTTGTGTCCAGGGGCAGGAATTTACCCCTCTTGGTTGGGGAGGTCAAGACATTTTAACATTCCTCTGCCCCTCCCAATTTTCCTTTTACTATAGAATGTATCCTTCCAGTTCCTTAGGCTCACAACCTAGGAGTCATCTTGCATGTCTTATTTTCTCTCACCCCCTCCAATCCTTATATTCAATATATTGGCTGGGTCTGTTGAACCTTTGCAGCATCTTATGAATACGCCCCAATCTTTCTTCTAACATGACTACCACCCTGGTACAGACCACTTCAGGTCTGGCCTGTGGTAATAGCCTGATGGTGATTCTGCCTGCCTCAAGTCTTTCCCACTCCTATGCATCTTCCAGTTAAAATGATTTTCCTAAAATGAAAGTCAATAAATTCCAGTGGCTCCAGAATCAAATACAAAAATGCTTTATTTGGCTTTGAAAGCCCTTCATAAGTTAGACCTTTCATACTATAGGATACTCTACAATATATACCCTGATCCAATGACTCTAGCCTTTAATCCATTGCATAAAGACACTGTTTTTCATCTCCTGGCATTTTCTCTGTTGCCTATCTTTCCTCCTGTGTTCCTCTAGTGTTTTCTCGTACTTTCTTTAAATCCAAACTAAAATCTTATCTTTTAAAGTAAGTGTTCCTCTACCCTTCTTAATTCTAATGTCTTTTCTATTTATCTGGCATATAACTTGTTTTGTATTTATATTTCTTGGCATGTGGTCTTTCCCATCAGATTTTGAGTTACTCCAGGGGAGAAACTGTTTTGTCTTTTTTGTATCACCCTTGATACATAGATATTAAAAATGTTAATTGATTGATGTGATGACTCCTTCATCAACAGAAACATTTTCTCTGTATTTTACAGACTTTTCTGCTTTCTTTTAAAGTGTTGATAAATGTTTTAAAAGTTCCCTCATTTCTAAATATATTTTACTCTTCTACACAGTAAGTTATCACTTGCAACAAAAAATAAAAACTAGAAAGAGAAGCAAGTAATTCAGCAGAAAAAGCCTGCCAACGCATTCACTGACATACTTTTATTTCCTTAAAGAATTTTCAGTAGCAATAATGTTTGTAACTAAAGCAACTCCAATGTGAAAATTTATTTTGCTTGACTATGAATGTTTGTTACAAGGATTTTATTTTTCTTCTTCCTTTTCTCCAGTGGGAGGAAGGAGAGAAAGAAAATAAATTTTTGTTGCTAGAAATTTTTTCCAGTTCTCTTATAGCAGAGAATCTAACATCATTTAATCATTATGAATGGTCTTAGACCATAATATAATATTGTATGTCTGTACAGAAATAATGTTAGGCCTATTAGCTGGCTGACCAGCCTAGTTGAGTTGAGGGGATTTCAAGATTTCTGATTCCTTTTAAATTTTCTTATGCTAGATATGTGAGTACCCTGCTTGGGTTTCACATCAAGGCAAAACAAAAACTCTCAGAGGTGACTGGAAAAATCTTTTACAGTTTTTTTTTAGGTTTTTGCAAGGCAAATGGGGTTAAGTGGCTTGTCCAAGGCCACACAGCTAGGTAATTATCACGTGTCTAAGGCTAGATTTGAACTCAGGTCCTCCTGACTCCAGGGCTGGTACTCTATCCACTGCACCACCTAGCTGCCCCAAATCTTTTAAATTTTGTCCTAAATTGAATTCTATTTGAGTACCTATTTGAGGAAAGCAATTAAGGAGGACTTGAAAGAAATATTAAAAGAAAATTTTTTCCACTAAATAAAAAAAATTGGCATATTTTGACTTGAATTTGGATTCCTGATTTTTCTGACTTAGAAGAATTTTCTCTGCCCTTACCAACCACAAGAATATAGTGACTACAGGGAACCAATTGCTTTTTTAATGTAGGAATCTACTTCAGGGCCAGATGGACTTTTTCACTTTACAAGTACATGGTGAGTATTTAAAACATAATTTGCAATAGAAGAAAGTAACAGAGGGGTCGCCCTCCTAATTTCCTTCATTGCTGATTTGAACTTCTAATTCTATTGAAAAGCAGTCAACAGCATTTGTTGAAATAGGAATATAGCCCAAGAGAAGAAACAAAACAGATTGATAAAGATAGATTTCAAGAATTATTGAACTAATTTATTGCTGGACTCATTTTACTTTGTCTTTCATGCAGACCATATTCATGCAGAGTAAACTTCAGTTAATGCTATTTATATATTTTACATTAATAGATCCCTCACTTGAGATTTTGGGGTTCTCCAATGCCTTTTTATATATTTGAATTATTTGACACTCATCCTTGAAGTTAACTCTAAAGTGGACTTCCTCACAAATGCCTTCTTAATGACGCCATTCATATACTGAGATGATGCTGTGCCATGGTGGTTACTGCAGAGGTGAATCTATCCTTCTGATATTTTTTAAATGCAGAAGTATTATTAATAATGACTTTATGATAAATGTCCATTTCATTAAGCAGGCTCCTATGGTACAGATACTTTCCTGTTTAGGGTTTCCTTTTAACCTAGTACATTTTGAAAATACTTTCTTTTTCTTTGACGATGCCAGTTTCCATGAAATAAAGAAGTCCATGTAGATTTCCTTTTCTTTTTTCCCTCCCTCCCTTCCTCCCTCCCTCCCTCCCTCCCTCCCTCCCTTCCTTCCTTCCTTCCTTCCTTCCTTCCTTCCTTCCTTCCTTTCCATAATAGTGATAATAGTGAGAAGCATCATGGTATACTGAGTAAAGAACATAATTTGAGTACAGGAAGCCCTACAAAGTACTTAATCTTTCAGTGTACTAATAATCTTTTTTAAGACTAAAAGCTAAAGACATAAATCTAGCCTATATCTGTGGAGAGAGTTTCTATATTGGAAATTCCTCGCCCTGAAGAAATCACAAGATGGAATCATCCTCCCCAATTCCCCAGTGATAACACTATTTTGTATTTGTATGACACTTTGTCAATCACATTCTTCATTAATGAGCATGGTAATACTAATATTAAAAAGTTGACTTTTACATAGTTCTTTAACATTTGTAGTACTTTATGTACATTATAAGAACCTCACAATAGCCCATCAAGTACACTTGATCAGAGCTTAGATTCTCAACTCTTTCCACCAGACTGCATTGCTAATTGCTAATTTCCTAATTGAAGCATACTGCCAGCACCTCTATATAAATGTTATATGGGGTTGGCTTGAGATTTCAGGAAATTTATCCTCAAAAATCTTTAAGAATCTTTAGAATCTTTAGAATCTTTAAGAAATTAAATCTTTAAGAAAATAGGAGGGAATATAATGTGAATATGATATTAATTGCAATAGTTTTTTGCATATTGGTGGCAGTATGATTACCAGATTTCTGATTGGTTACTTATCAGAATCAACAAGTTAACATTTCCAATTTGCCTAATAGAAACAGTTCACTGCGCTACAGACTCTTGGAGATTCCTCAAACCCTTTCAAAGAGTGTCAGATCAAAATTATTTTCATAATAATGTTAAGATATTTGACTATTGAATACTTTTCCTTTTTTCAACTACAAATGTACGTGAGACCTGATTTTCTTCATATGCTTCAACCAAAACAACACATTGCAACAGATTGAATACACAAGGAGATAAAAGAATCCAACTGTCTTCTTTTAATCTAGAAATTAAAGAGACTTGCAAAAATATGTAAAAGAATTTCATTCCACTATTTTTTTATTTTGGAAAATATATTTTTATAAAAATATGCTATGGGTTTGTCATTTGAGTAAAAGCTGATCAAAATTTTGGTAAACCACAATATAGTTTAGGAAAAATGAGTTTGCCTACTGGTAGAAGAGCAACTTTTTATCATTTGTTCCATAGTACTTATATGAAAAATGGATCCAATGAGATTTATGCCTCCTCCCTTTATACACCTCCTCCACTCCCATCCAAAAACCCCCCAAAACATCTCAAGGGAATGTATTGTCATTAATAGGAAGTTAAGAGTATGAAGGAAAGAGAGGCTATACAGTTTTAGGAAAAGGCAGCATTGTATACTGGATAGAGAACTGGTCTCTGAGTGAGAATGAACTGGTTTCAAGTCTTATTTCTGACACATATTGGTTATAGGAAAGTAAGGTAATTTCCCAGTGCTCCAGACAAATCTCTCAAAGATAAAACCTGGTCTGCATTTGTAGAGAAAACTTCTTACTTAAGAATTCCTATATCAGTGAAATCACAAATCTAGCCTAAAAGAAACTGGGGGGAATTTCATCTTAGGTATTTAAGTCAATAAGCATTAACTTAATCTCTCCCATATGCTGGACTGTGAAAGATAAAAAGATAAAAATTACAATCTTATATATGACCTAGAGGAATCTAATGGGCAGACAACATATAAACAAACACATTCAAAGTAGCTATGTATGGGATACATAGGAAATAGTTAAGAGAGGAAAGGCACCAGAATTAAGAGGGGTTGTGAAACTTTTCTTCAGAAAGTAGGATTTTTTTGGCAACTGTATACAATTCTTTGTGACCCAATTTTAGAGTTTTCTTGGCAAAGATACCAGAGTGGTTTGCTATTTCCCTCTTCAGTTCATTTTACAGATGAGGAAACTGAGGTAAAGACGGTTAAACAATGATGGGGCATATAGTGAGTGTCTGAGGTTGGATTTGAACTCTGGTCTTCCTGATTCCAGGTCTTGTATTCTCCCCAGGATGTCACTTGGCAAAATGTGACAGTCCCTAAGAGTCCAAGACTGAAATGACTGAACAATAACAAGGGAAGTCAGGAAGTGTAGATAATGAGTGAGAATGTATCAGACCTAGGGGATAGTCAGAGAAAATGCCCGGATATGCATAAATATGAGTTGTGGAGGGGGTAAGCCTTCAGGGTAAGCTATGAATGGGCAGGCATGGGAAAGAGGGAATTCAAGTATAGGAGTAACCTGAATAAAGAAGATGGTAAAGTCTGAAAGTATTCCAGGAGGTGGTAGATAGCCTAATTTGTCTGGAATATAGAGTCGAGCATGGATTTGCTGCTAAGTGTTTAACAATTAGCTCTCTGGGGGACAAAATATGCACACAGTTTTGTGTTTAATCTGCATTATTAAGTCTCAAGTTTGCTCAATCAACAAAACAACAACTGAAACCCTGATTTTTTAACTTTTGCTGATTTCCAGAGTGTGATTACACTGAAAATTTTAAAATCCACTTTTGTGAGTTGGTTCAAACCAGCTCTTGCACACTTCTGTCTAAGTGAGACTATAAAGATGGCAAGATGGATTGAAGCTAGTTTAGGGGAGGGCTTTTACAATGCTGGGATAAGTGATCTCAAATTTGTTTACTAGAAAATTCCTTTATTTTTCTGATGTATGTTGTTCTTTTATACAGTTATTTTTAAAATAATGGCTTAATGATGTGAATCTTATTTGGAGGAGCAGACCTAAATCATTTATCCACTTCTGGGAACCCTACTAATGAAATGTCTGACATTGACATCTTTTTTTAAAACAATTTTAGAGAATTGCCAATTATTATTGGTATGTTCAATGGCTTTCCCAGGTTCACATGGATTGTTAAGAATCAGAGGAAGAATTTGAACACAGGTCCTCTGACTATAGTCAAAACTCTTTCCATTTGTACCTATATCTTGTCCTTAATATTTCTCTGACTGGATCTTCCCTTTGTTGCTCTGATTATAGCATATTCAGGCTCACTCTATGGTACACTGTTATTTTTCTTGGTCAGAAGAAAAGCAGAATACTTTTTTATTCAAGAATATTGTCTCATAACATGGCAGAAGGAGGGGAAGGGAGGATCTTCTCTGAAATAGAAACAATAAAAACATTTCACATGTCTAGAATGGCAAGAGATAATTTCCTCCCTCCATTGTCACAGGAAGACTGGCAGTAGTACCAGAACCAATGATAAACCAGCCTGGGCTGCTGTGAGACAAAAATGAATTTGTTGGCAGAATTTAGCATATCATTTTTGGATGATCCAACAAACTGCCATGACTTCTCTTCCTTCTGAACAAAGCATTACATACCACTTGATGAGTACCAAATAACTCTTCATATTTCCTAAAATGGTGGATATGGATTTTGTGAGGAAGTTAAATTGGGGATATAGAGAAAAGGAATATATTTACTTTGACTATAGATTTTGCCTTCAGAACAAACATACTTTCCAGGGGCTAGAACTCTTCCCTTAGCCACTAAAGGGTTTGATTTTGTTTTGATGATGATTAAAAATCAATATAGTACCACTCAGTTTCCTCATTTGGAAAATAAAGATGTTAGAGAGGACGGATGGCTTGGCTAATTGGGCTACCTCATGAGTTAATAGATTTTCTTTCATTAGAGTTCTTCAAAATAGATGGATTTTTGAGTTTCTTTTTCATCTATGTGTCAGACTATATGACCTCTGAGAATTCTAGTTCAGAGAATCCACAAATCCAAAGTTATTTAACTCTGTACTAATTCTTGACACTTGCATATTTCTTTATCATTTATAAAATCCTTTCTATACATTGTCTCATTTGAGCCTCATTCTAACACTGGGAGGTAAGCACTATTTATTGGTGTTTTCATCTGCTTCTTTTTGCTCTGAACTTAGAATTTAATCATTGTATGGGAACTTCCTACTTTCTCCTGTATAAATCATCAACAATGTTAGAGCAGAATGTTGCCTAGGAGTCATGAGAGATTGTGAATTGTTGGTGATAAAACAAACAATTTATGTGAGAGGCAGAGTTTGAACTCGGGTCTTCTGACCCCAAGACTAGCACTCTAAACTGTTCCAGACACCACTTTCTTCTTACCATTCTTACCATATTTGACATCATTGTTGCCATTGTTATCATACCCATCGTCTTCTTATTGCTGTTGTGTTGTTATAATTATTATTATTACTACTATTTTACAAAGGAGGATTCGGAGGCTGAGAGAGGTTGACTAATGTCTCTATGACCAAATCCAGATCAAAAACATGATTCCAAACTGTCTGCCTATACTTTCTTTTATTTCCCCTTTGTATTACAGTAGGTATTATTGAATGACTGATACTATTTGATATATATATATATATATATATATATATATATATACAGGTATATATAGATGTCTATATCTATATCTATATCTATCTATATATTATTTTCATGTTAAAACAATTTTAAAATACATATTTTTAAAGTTTTGAGTTCTAAATTCTATACTTCCCTCTCCTTTTTTTCTCCCCAAGACAGTTAGCAACTGTGAATGACATAGATGTTCTCAGCAAGACTGATAATATTTCTAAAGGTTGGTTGGAAATTTAGTTTTAAAGCAAATTAATCTAATATGCAAATGGATAATTTATTCACAGGCATTTTGCCAACCTTAAAGTGATTTATAAATGTCAGATATCATTAACATTATTAATGTCTCTTACATCATTAGCTTAACAATATCAAGATCAATAATATCTACAAGGAAGTGAAAGTTAGCATTTTAATAGCCACATGCTCATCATATCCTTAGATTTGCCCTTCTGCAGTTTCTTTTCTCAATCATTCCAACTTGTTCTGTTTCTTCCTTTGGGTATATATTTAGAACCACAATGCATAATTTGGTTTCCTGTCTTTGGTTTCCATAGTATAGAAGTTTGAGCACTTGTGATGCAATTTCTTCTTCCTTTCTATCTCCAATCTTACATTTACAAAAGCAATCCAATTTACCTATTGAATCACGGACTCAGTATAAATAAACATGTTTTTGATCACAGTAGATAGAACAGTAGACTGAAATCTTGAGTTTGAGTTCTGCCTTACCTTTTAGCTGTGTAGGAAATTTATTTAACAATTATGTTTCCTCATCTGTAAAACAGAGCTAATTATACTTGTAGTAATTAGGGGCTATAAAATGGCAAAATGCATGGAGTGTTGGAGTCAAGAAGAGTTGAGTCCAAGTCAGACCTTAGACATTTAATATCTATTTGACCCCAAAAATTTCTGTCTATCTCAGTCTCTTTATTTGTAATATGGGGATAATAAAGCTTCTATTTTGCAGGATTGTTGTAGGGATCAAATGAGAAAACAATTTTAAAAAAGTTTCCAAACATTACAATTTTATACACAAGTGTTATAGACATATACATACATACATACATATATAATATGTTCCATTATCTATATCTATTTGCTTGGATGGTACTAGATAGAGTGTTTAGACTACAGTTAGGAGCACATCTTTCTGAGTTCAAATTTGGCCTCACACACTTATCAGCTCTGTGACCTTGAGCAAGTCATTGACCCAGTCCTTGACCCTGCTTGCCTTAGATTCCTCATTTATAAAATGAGCTGGGAAGGAAATGGCAAACCATTTGCCAAGAAAACCCTGAATAGGATCATGAAGAACTGGATACAACTGAAAAAAAAATGACTGACTGAACAACAACAACAAATATATTTTTGTACATTTGTACAAATATACATATATAAAACAAAGTAATGTAATGTAAATGACATGCACATATTTACAAAGTAGTTAAAGACTACTAGAGAGGACTCTAGCATTTGAGGCAATCAGGAAAATCTTCATGAAGAAGATAGTTTCTTGCATTTTAGAGGTGCTTTTTAAAGGAAGATAGGAACTCAGAGGCAAAGTAAGAAGGAAGAATAGTCTAAATCTGGTGAACAACTAGTGTAAAAACTCAAGTGATGGAGAAGAACAAATAGAAAGGCCTTTTTTCTCTGGATTTCTAGGGGTGGGAAGATTCTAATGTCCAATAAGCCTGGAAAGATGAATGGGTCATGGTAAGAAGAGCTGTAAAAGCTAAGCAGAGGAGTATGTACTTTATGCTGGAGGTAATAGGAAATTTGAATGAGTATAGGAACCATAAGGTTAGATATAGGCATAAAGGATATTACTGTGGCAGGTAATGTCAGATGGACTGGATTGGTGAGAGACTCCAGTGGGGAGTTTGGGCAGTGGAAATCTGCATGAGAGTAAAGGTCTGATTTGTGGTTGGAGTGTGTAAGCCAGAAGATGAAATTGGATGTGAGTGATGGAGAGACTAGACAAGTCAATTTGTATTAGCAAGATGTGACAAATGACTAAATCTGTAAGACTTCTGCTAATTTAGGTCTCCATTACCTTTCATCTGGATCAATGCAAAAGCCATGCAGTCGATATGTGTAAAGCTCTGGTTTAACCATGTCACTTTGCAGTTTTAGAAGTTTCCATGGTTCCCCATTGCCTGTAGAACAAGATGCAAACTCCTTTGGTTGGATTCCAAGTGTATAACTATTGAGCCTAGGTTCACATTACTCTTCCACATGCATTCTATATTCCAGTCAAACTAGCTATTTACCACTCTATGTAAATGTAAATGTAAAACTTTGAACAAACTTTCCCTCCTACTTGGAATTCTCTTTTTCAATTGTGTCTGGCTGTTTTCTATCCTGTGGATCATAATGTCTATAGGGTTTTTTTTTTTTTGGAAAAGATGCTGGAGTGGTTTGGCATTTCCTCTTTTACCAAAGTAAGGCAAACAGTGATTAAGTGACTTGTCCTGGATCACATAGCTAGTAAGTGTCTGAGGTCACATTTGAACTCAGGTCTTTGGGACTCTAGATCCATTGCTCTTATTTATTGCACTGCCTAGCTGCCTCCTAATGCTATTCTTAGTTTCCTTTAAAGAATAAACAAGAAGTCAATTCTTTTCAAGATTTTTCCTGATCCCCTTGTTTTTTGTTTTGTTTTTTAAGAAAGATTTTATTTATTTTTATTTGCACATTACTAAAATATTCTTGTTTAAGAGTAAACATAATACCCCCCTCCCCAACAAAAAATATAAAACCTCATGAGAAATAAAGTAAAGAAAGAGAAAAAAAATGCGTCTCAGTCTGTGTTCTGATATCATCAGCTCTGTCTCAGGTGGATCACATTCTTTATTATAAATCCAGCATAGTAGTTACTTCCATGTTTTTCAACAGTTGCTGCTGCTAATTGTAATTTCCATCATTCATTCCTCCCCACTACCATTTATTATATTTTCTCTCTCCTTTCACTCTGTCTCTCTTCAAAAATGTGCTGTGGGGCAGTCAAGTGGCGCAGCAGACAGAGCACTGGCCCTGGGGCCAAGAGGCCCCAAGCCCACATCCCACCCCAGAGACCTAGTGGCCCTGGGCAGGTCACCCAATCCCAGCAAAAAGTAAAAAAGAAAATGTATTCTATTTGATTATCCTTTCCTATGATCTACACTCTCCTCTATCACTCACATGCCCCCTCCCCTCCTCTTGTCTGCCTTCTCTCCTTTTTCTTCTAGATGTCTATACCCTGTTAAGTATATATGCTGTTTCCTCTCTGAGCCATTTCTGATGAGAATGAAGTCTTCCTCATTCCCCCTCGCCTTTCCCCTTTCCATACCATTGCAAAAGCTACATGAAATATATTTTATATGAAATATCTTAACCTATTCTACCTCTCCTTTCTCTTACTCCCAGTACATTTCCCTTTCACCCACTGACCACATTTTTACAATATATTATATCTTCAAATTCAGCTCTCTCCTGTGCTTCATTTATAAAAGCTCCTTCTACCTGCTCTATTAAATGAGAAGGTTCATATGAGTATTGTCAGTATCATCTTTCCATTCAGGAATACATGCAGTTCATCATCATTAAGTCCCTCATAATTCACTCTTCTCCTCCACTCTCTATGCTTCCCCTGTGTCCTGTACCTGAAGGTCAAACTTTCTGTTCAGCTCTGGTCATTTCAATAGGAACATTTGAAATTCCCCTGTTTCATTGAAAGTTCATCTGGGTAGTTGATTCTCAATTGCATTCCAAGCTCTTTTGTCTTTCAGAATATTATATTCCAAGCCCTATGAACCCTTAATGTAGTTGCTGCTAAGTCCTGTGTGATCCTGACTGCAGCTCCACAGTATTTGAAGTGTGTCCTTCTGGCTGCTTGTAATATTTTCTCTTTGACTTGGGAGTTATGGAACTTTGCTATAATATTCCTGGAGATTTTTCTTTTCAATCTCTTTCTGGGGGAGATCAGTGGATTCTCTCAATTTCTATTTTATCCTCTGCTTCTAGGATAGCAGGGCAATTTTCCTGTAGGAATTCTTTACAAATGAGGTCAAGACTCTTTTTCTGATCATGACTTTCAGGTAGCCCAATAATTTTTGAATTATCTTTTCTGAATCTGTTTTCCAAATCAATTGTTTTTTCAATGTGATATTACCCATTTTCTTGTAATTTTTCATTCTTTTGTTTTTCAACTGTGTCTTGATTTCTTGCAAAGTCATCAACTTCCTTTAGCTCTGTTCCATCTGAAGGATTTGTTTTCCTCAGTTCTTTCTTATCTCCTTTGCAATCTGGCCAATTGTGCTTTTAAAAACATTCTTCTCTTCAATAACTTTTTCAACTGTTTTATTCATTTGACCTAAGCTGGTTATTTTCATCGGCATGTTTTTGGATCTCCTTGACTAAGCTGCTGCCTTCATTTCCATATTTTTCCTGCATCTCTCTCATTTCTTTTCTCAATTTTTCTTCTATCTGCCTTACTTGATTTTCAAAATCTTTTTTGAGCTCTGTCATAGCCTGAGTCCAACATCTATATTTCTTGGAGTCTTTAGATGCAGAAGCTTGGACTTTCTCATCTTCAGATTGAGTATTTTGGTCCTCCATGGGACCAAAGAAATTGTCTATGGTCAGGTTCCTTTTTTTCCCTGTTTACTCATTTCCCCAGTCTGTGCCTGTTTTTGGGGTGCTTCCCAAGCTATTTAGTATTATTGGTGCACCCCCACAAGGACCTCAGT